>NW_022060278.1:343946-407356 GCF_007364275.1 Archocentrus centrarchus | reverse complement strand
GGGGGCTATGGGAGAAAAGGTGAGGCAGGTGGCCTGAGGTTTCGGTCGGTTTGGTTGTGCCAGCACCAAAATAAAAGAGGGTACTGCATTAAACCAGAAATACTGATCTGGAGGGGATCACGGTTAGCACTGCAAGAAGGTCCTGGGTTTGAATCCACCTTAGCCAGAGGCTTTCTGTGTGGAGTTAGCATGTTCTCCTCGTGTTTGTGTGAGTTTTCTCCAGGTACTCGGCTTTCCTCCCACAGTGGGGTTAGGTTGGTGATTCTAAATTACCCATAGGTGTGGATGGTTGTCTGTCTCTGAGTTAGCCCTGCGACAGCGGGTGACCTGTACAGGGTGTGTCCTGCCTCTCTGCCTCGTAACAGCTGGGATAGGCTCCAGACCCCCTGAGACCCTGATAAGAAAATAGATGGATAAAGGAGGAGTGACCACTCTGCATCCAGCAGGGGGGGCTGATGGTTAGTTGGTTAATTATACACCTGACTCCCAGTGAGAGCCCCCCCCTCCCCTAATGTGAGCGCACTCAGCAATAAAACTGGAATTAAAATGTTTATTTCACATTTCATATGTGCTCTAAATCACCAGATGAATGATTTGCTCTGCTATTATTCACGTTCTTTTGTCGCATTTTACTGAAATATTTTTTATGTTCTTTATGGATTTTTTTTTGGTAAACATTTGATAAAGTCTCAGGAGTCGGCGGCACTCACAGGGATCCTTTTCTGTGGAAGAAAAGTCATGTGACCCCAAAAAGCCCCTTTGGATTGGTTGCTACCAACAAGCAGGGAAATCTTGAGTTAACGTAACCAGTTGATAACCAGCTTCATGTTTATCCTATTTATCAGTGTGAGGATGAATCCAGATAACAGAAAGATATCTGGATATATTAAACGTGTTCATAGTAAGAGGCCCTGATCGTTTGTGCCATATTTGTAAATCAATTATGAGCCAAAGAAACGAGTGTGAGGGAAACTGTACGACGATACTTGTGTGTCATGCTGTTGTTGTCCTCTGTGGTCTGTGTCTCATGCAGTCTTTCATATGAGATATACCACATGTACAAGTTCTCTGCTGCAGTGTTCTGACTGCATTCTGAGACATCAGCACACAAACAGCTGCTCTCTGTTCACACTCCCTCTTTGTCACACAACAGACTGTCTGTCATGGTAAAGGTAATGAAACTCAAAGCCAACCTGCTGCATGAACATCAGTTTTATTCTAGATTTGCACATGTTAACCTGTTTCATGGTTGGACGTTTAGTTTGTATAAAATCTACCGGGAACCAAAATCAACCATAAACAAAATGTTCAAATCTCAGAAGATGAGACTTCTACCTTCCAACTATAGATGCACAAAATGGTCAAAAATGCACATGAAATGCATTCAGATCTACACAGTGCTGATCATAATTCTTAGATATTTAGACAAACACAGAAAAACTGCTTGTTGGTGTACACCTCAGTACTTCCTCCTGAAAACACTGACTTTAAGTCGTGCTATCAGCTGTTAAACATCAGATATTTCAAACTTTCGTCACTGCTGTTGGAGCAGGATAAAAGAATATTAAATGAATATAGAGAGCGCATGGATATTAAATAGGAATACACCTCCATGTGTTTATGATCAAATGAAGCAGTAAGTCTATATGATATTAGAAGATAATATAGCTAACTGTAGAAAAGCTAAGCCTGTCTGATATTGTGGAGCAGAGGAGGCGGCTCATCAAATGCTTCTTTTGGCTTTTGCTGCTGCAGCTCTCCTCACTGACCTGTAGACAACCACAAACAGACAAAGTGATTTCCAGCATGTAAAGATATTCTGGGCTGAAGCCGTTTAATAAGTGAAGAATAAATCAGCCTGCATGGCAGCATATATACAGAGAGAGCTTCCTGATTGGACTTCAGAAATAACGTCTGCATCAGCTGCAGGACTCGAAGTTCGGTGGATGAAAAGATCATTGAAAACAAACTGACTGTAAGATCATAAACACAATAATATAATTATCCAGGAGGAGGACGAATGATGTCTCCACTAATGCAGCTCAAGGACACTCAGCAGAGCACACCCCCCCCCCCCACCCCAAACTTTCTATGTGATGATACTACACTGCAATAATGAATTATGAATACATGAATAGAAACTACTGAATAAACATATTCAGTGGAGGTGATGCAGACTTTACTCACCTGTTTTCTTCTTGTTGTTTTTTTGTTTTTTGTTGACCTCAGCATACATCAGCCTGTCCTCTGAAAGAGAAGATCAGACCTCAGGACACATTTGTTTAGCAGGTTTATGACACAAAGCTGTTGATGCTTCTGGACTTAGAGGTGGATTCAAACTTTTTACAACAACAACACAGTGAAAGGAATTAAAATGACAATCAGTTGTTACACTGACGCCTCAGCTTATGTGTCTTTGTGATTGTAGTCTGGGTCAGAATCTGTGGTTTCTGTGATTCAGTAGCTAAGCTTGGTAAGTAACTAAACTCCATGTTGACCTATAATTACCTGCAGTATGATGATGACACATTCAAGTACAAACAGTGAATGAGGCTGTTGTGACGTACCTGCAGCTCCCACCTTCACCTCAGCATAAACAGCACTCTCCTCTGGTTTATGATGCTTCCCTGTTAAGATCATCAGATCAAAACTCAATTATTAATACATTTCTAAGCATTGGAAAACATTTCTATTATTTTCTGTGTTGCATGTGTTTTGCACACTCACTCTTCTTTCCAAGGTTTTTCAGTTCAATCAGAGAGTATGTGACACTCTGGGGTTCATCTGCACCTGAAATGTAACATTTGTAGTTACAGGATTGTAAACAGATCACCTGCAGTCAGTCTCATTAAATCAAACATGTGTTTCATCTCTAACTGTTGTGCTGTTCAAAGTATAAATACTGCACTTCACCATTTTCAGTGTCTCCCACATGTGTGATTGATTCATAAAGGTCAGCAAACCAGAGTCAGAGCGATCATTTTATTGACATTACAACAAATAGACAAGTGCACAAACACAAACACTTCAGAGTTTCATTTGAACTGTGAGTCAAAATCAGGACTGTGAGACACTTTCACACCATGAAGCCATAATGGTGTCAGTGTTTGTGTTATGATATGAAACAACATTTGTGTATCCTTTTACACAATCAGGTCTCTAAAATGATTATTTCTGATCTTTTATGCAGTCAGCTGTTTATTTGGACATTTGTTCAGCTGGTTTTTGATAAATATTCTTTGAAAATCTGCTGAACACAAACTGAACCTGAGAAAAATCAGAGTTAATGCAGACTGAATGAAGAGTCAATATTAATAATGATAAAAAGATCGGTTTAAGTGCTGACCAGGATGAAGAGAGTCGTATTCATGAGTTTCATCCTGGTTGACTCCATGATTTGTGGTGGAGCTCGAACTGTGACTCTCAGACTGGATCGACCTGAAACATGAAAGAAACACAATAAATTCAAAGTAACTGATGCAGGTTTAAAATAATAATAATAAAAAGTTTTATACCAACCTGGTGAAGCATGAATCTGTGAAAGAGACACATGTTATTACACAATGAGATCAGAATGATGTTTATGTCTGAATAATTAAAGTGTGTGTAGTAAAATAAATATCTGATCCAGCATCAAAAGAAGAGGCTCTCACACTTGGACTGTCTGCAGCGATACAACAAGAGCAGGAGAATAATGAGGAGAGAGACTCCACAAACCAGTCCAACAATCAGCCACGAAGAGCTGTCAGCTGCTGACACAGTTACTGTAACAACACACAATTATTAATAAACTGTAATTATATTGGATATTTTCCTTCTCAGTCATCAAAATATTTACAAATATTCATCAAATGCTTTGATCCTGCTCACCTTTAACTAACATCCAGCTCTGTGGTGACTCTCTTCCTGAGTATTCACACTTGTAGAAACCTTCATCAGACTTTGACACTGCAGAGATCTTCAGCTCCTCTCGGGTATCATTTTGAATAAGTTTGTCATTGTGATAGAAAAACACATTGGAAAGTATTTTTTGTGTCCTCAAACTGCAGCTCAGACTAACAGAAGCTCCTTCAGTCACAGGATGAACAGGACTCACCAGGATAGGAGCATCAGGATCATCTGTGACACAATCAAACACAATTGTTTCAGTCAGATCAGCTGGTGCAGACTTTTAGAAAAAGCTGACACACAATAATAAGAACAGATTGAACAAATGCTTTTCATCATGAAGATCTAATATCTGATCTTGAATGTTTAAAAACTTCTGTATGTGTCTTATTTTTTCAAATCATCTCTATAGTACTTGTTTGGAATTGTGACATGAAACCTTCTCCTCTTAAGGTCTGGGTTGTTGTTGCAACAGGAATGAAGCACAACAAATGCTCCATTCATTAAGTCACAGTAGTGCTAAACAGCCTCCTCAGTAAATGTGCTGCACAGTTCAGATCACAAAAAACTTCCCTAAACCAAAAACTCATAACAATAAGGAAAAATGTCTGAGTTCTCTTTGGAAAATGTGATGGTGGAATGATGATGATGATGATGATGATGATGATGATGATGATGATAATGATGATGATGATGATGATGATGATTCTGCTCTTGTCGGAGACGGTCGCACTATCTCTCTCTCCCTGCCCTCCCCATCTCTCCGCTTGCTGCTTGCTGTGAGAGCGTCTTTTACACACTGTCCGCATAAGAACAAGATTGAACCATGGATCTGGCAAACTGGGCATTCTCCATCATTGATCGAATTTTTTCCACTATGAGATCTGGGAAAGGGGAGCCTGCGTGTCCGAGTGGAACAGACCCGGTTGGATACGTCATCGACTCTTGGAGCTCGTGGAGACCTGTGTGCTTCTCGGCCCTTGGAGTGGAAGACGTGGAAGACGCCTACATATTCGGCTTTTTGGTAGCGGTATCTTCTCTGTTTGGGCTCGGTGGATACCTGCTTTACTGGCAAATTAAGAAAATCTGGACGGCGGTTCGACATCTGCAGAGGCTGCCGACCCAGGTGGACGGGCTGAGCAGAGCCGTACAAACTCAGACTCAAAGCCTGGTGGACCTGAGCCGCAAGATTAGCGAGCTCGCAGGCGAGAGGGGTTAGATCAGGAGATATAGTTCGGTTCTGCACAGTGAGGACGGCAATCAGCGAATTTGGAATATTGGATTTTTGAATGGTTTCCCAGTAAGACTGAAGGCTGTTGGAAAAACAAGCAGCCTGTTCCAAAACAACATTTGTTATCAGGAATTCGGCTCCCCTGCCGGCCTTGGGTTGGCAACCATATCTCTCTCCAGGGCTCTGTGTGCGGCTGCTCTCTCCCCCACTCTGCGTTGTGATTTGTGAAGCTGGGTCTGGTGTATCACGGCCGCTGATGAAATTCCACCACTATCAGCGAACTGTTTTGGCTGGATCCTGGCATCTGGCTCCACAATGCCCCCACCTTTCGTCTCCGTCTGCATCCCCTCCTGACCTGACCTCACCTACCGCCGCTGTCCTTGCTTTACATGTGCAAATGCTTTGCTAAGGTGGTTTTTTTTGGACCCTGGTATAGTGCTCTTTTGAGCTCTGTACCAGATGACTTTTTTTTAACCTAACTTCCCCATGATGTGTTGTTTTCTCCTCCTGCCAAAGGTAGCGCTGCAAGTAAACGGCTGCATGACCCGAGGACACATATCCCCCTATGTGTGTTGTGTTTGTGTATTTGGATGGTGTTCTGTAACTGCAATTTCCAATGTGTGAACTTGTTCACCCACATGGCAATAAAACTTCATTCATTCATTCATGATGATGAGTTGCAGCCACAGGTGACATGTTTAGGTAGAGCTTTACAGAAAAAGTGGATTTAATATTATGACCACTGACAGGTGAAGTTAATAACACTGATTATCTCTTCATCTGTTAGTGGGTGGGACGTATTAGGCAGCAACTGAAAATGGGTCAGAGCATCTCTGAAACTGCAGGTCTTGTCGGCTGTTCCTGATCTGCAGTATCTGTCAAAAGTGATGAACCAACAGGGTCATTGATGCATGTGGGGAGTGAAGGCTGGCCCGTGTGATCTGATGCTGAATAAGTTCATGCTGGTTCTGATAGAAAGGAGTCAGAATACACAGTTTGCTGTGTTTGGGACTGCAAAGCTGCAAACCAGTCAGAGTGACCATGCTGACCACAGAGTGATGGAAGAAGGTGGCGGGTGGTCAGGTGTGCATGTGTGTCACTTACCTGGTGAACACCTGACACCAGGATGCACTATGGGACTAAATTAGATAATTATATTCATTTTTATATATGTGGCTACTGTAGCAGTGAGGTGTGGTTTGAGCACAGCTGCAGGAGGAGAGGTGGGGCAGAGTAGTTCATGGAGCTGTGCACAGTGCAGGTAAAATAAAGAAAGTTTGCTGCTCTGAACTCCCTGATTGGCTCTGCACTGAGGAGAACTCACATACAGCAGAACCTTTGATACAACTGCACCTTTTTACATGATACACTCTGATGACACATCTTGAGCTTCTTAGCAGTTTATTGCCAAAGAAACTTTTATAAACTGCTTTATAAATGTCAAGTGAAATGAGACCAACAACCAAGAATATTATGCTGCTTTGGTGAGACGCATAAAATTAAACTAATTGTCATTTGTGTTTGTTTTGCCACTTCACACACAGCAAAGCTCATGTTTCTAAATCACTGAAATACAAGAAGAAAATGTATAATAACATACCCTGTACAGTGATGTTGACTGCACTGCTGAACTCTCCTGATCCAGACTCACACCAGTACACTGCAGTATCTGACTGTGATGTGTTGATGTTACATGTGGATCCAGTCATTGTCCTACAGTCAGAGGTCAGTCGGCCGTCCTCAGTGAACTTCTTCACTCTCCACTCAGCAGAGTTTCCCTCACAGGTCAGTGAGACAGAGTCAGAGGTGAAGTGTTGCACTCTGTCAGGACTCACTGTGAGAGACGCTGCTGAATGAACATCTGGAAACATGCAGGGAGGATACAAAGCTCACAGATGTTAGGAATAAAATATCACAGTGAAAATGTTCATTTGTTTGAAGCTTTTTCTGCTCATATTTCAATCAGTGTTAATTTTGTCAAACGATCATTTTTAACTTGAAAACTCAATCAGTCTTTACACATTACAGACTCAACAGTCCAGAATTTAAAGGGAAAAAACAGAGAGATAATTTTCCTACAGAGAGACAGCTGCACTGATGTCTCCTCAGTATGGTATTAAATCTCATACTTGTTAAACCCAAAATAATTGTAAATAAATTCATACAAGATTTGTTAATACAGCTTTAAATGCAGTGACTCCTGCAGCTGCAAACATTTCACTGCACTGAACTATCTGGGTCTCCTCAGTAATAATCTCATGGCTTCATTAGAAGCTGCTTGAAGTTTCTGTAAACTTGCTTTTGTATAGTTTGTCCACAGTGTGCAGAATACAGAGGTGTACAGCAGCTCTGCACACAGAAATCTTCACTCTGTAAATGTCATGTGATCTGTAATAAGACATCCAGGATATGTGACCTGATTACTGACAGTGAGATTATTATCAGACACACTGACCTGCAGACCAGACAAACTTTGGTTCACTGTGATCAGTGTGATACTCTGGGTCTCTTCTTCCAGCTCTACACACAATCCTGCTGTGTGTGTCTGTCCATCAATGATGTAGGAGTCCTGTGCAGTCCCACTGCCATCAGGTAGCAGCTCATAACTGTAGGATTTCTCTGATAGATCAGGAACAGCTTTATACCAGTAGAAGCTCCATCCTGCAGACGGATGTTCAACCTCACAGTTCAGAGTTACTGAGGCTCCAGGACTCAGCCATGATGGAGACACAGTGAGGACAGGACGGGGTCCATCTGTTCAATAAAGATTTTGTCCCAATCTTTAGTCTTTATCAACTTCAAGAGTGAGACTATTTAAAAGTCTAAAATATCTAAAATCTCAACATGTACTAACAAAACACATTTTTACAGCCTGTAAAACACAGAGTGGATAAAACATGCACAAAGGGAAAACCTTCATAGTTAACAAGCGCTACTTTAATGTTTGGTCTTCAACATGTGTTTTATTTTACAACAAATCTTAACACTCACCTTGTTCCTTAATCATAACTGTATCACTGTCCTCAGAGAAGAAAGCTGGATCTCCTCTCCCTCCTCTGCAGTGGTACAGACCTCCTTGTGAGACTCTAATATCTCTGTTTGCTTCATTTCCTCTCATGAGCTGAGCTTCAGAAGAGACTGAATCACGTCTGAACCAGTCAAACTTCCAGCCAGCAGAGCCCTCCACAGAGCAGCTCAGTGTCACGCTGCCCCCTGCTGGTATGATTGAACTTAGTGGTGTCAGTGTGGCTCTGGGTTTACCTGCTGTTGAGTTTACAGGAAAAAGTTCATTAGATTGTCACTTTTTATAGCGTTGATCACATGTTAAACATTTACTGTCTACAAAACTACACTATAAATTTCCGTGATTATCATTCACTTATCAAACTGTCATCTGTGTACTTTCCCCTTTAAACTGATCATATTTTAAGACCACCACAACACGGTGTCTCTCCTTTCTGTTTGCACAGTGAGAAGAACTGCTGTCCTAATCTGCCTGAAATTACAGAGACCATCACAGCAAACATTAATTTTTGTGAAGACTTGATAATCCCAAAGAAGGAAATTTGCCTTTTTCCAAATAACAAACTGTGAGTATCCGAAGCTTGGAAAAGTATCATTAATCAGAGGAACATTGCTTTCAACCGTGGTGATGTTTTTCATAGCAGAGAGTTGCAAAAGCAAGTGAAACAAGAACTGAAGCTGGCCAAAATTAAATATAAAGATAAAGTACAGTCACTGCTGAGCACTGGACGCTCACACCCTGCTTGGGAGGGTGTTAAGTTTATTATGGGAGTGCAACCCAGTGTCCCATTTCTTTTGGAGGTCTGTCTGATTTAGAGCTGGCAAATGATTTGAAAATTTTTTACAATGGTTTTAACATTCACAATTTTAATGAAGAACTGGCTGTGTACAGGGATGTTTCCTCAAAACAGTCAGTTATTATTATTGATAGATTATCAGTGCTCAAATTATTTAAGGGGGTAAAAGAGTGGAAAAGTCCAGGCCCAGATACAATAAATGGACGTCTCCTTAAAAACTGTGCAGAGCAATTGGCTGGAATTTTTTTCATTTCTTTTCTCAAAGTCTCTTTAGTTTCATAAAGTTCCTCATATCTGGAAGGACTCTATTATTGTACTGGTGCCTAAAGTTAAAGCATCTAAATCCTTAAATGATTATCATCCTGTTGCTTTAACATCTTTTTTAATGAAAATATTTGAGAAACTTGTGAGAAATTTTTGTGCCACTCAGACAAAATTAGACCCCCTCCAATTCACCAATAGAACAGGGAGGGGTGTGGAGGATGCTGTGTGCACTTTGCTCCACAAAGTTCTGGAGCATCTGGATGGGGCACGTAATTTTTCCCATTTGCGTTTTATAGATTTTTCATCTGCTTTTAATCGCATTCAGCCCCATATTTTAGTGAGACGTCTTACATATAATCTTGATTCTGGTCTGGTTTCTTGGCTCATGGATGTTTTAACAGATAGACCACAGAGAGTGCGAGTCAGCAGCATTTTATCTGCTTTTATCCTCCACTGGTTCCCCTCAGGGACGTGTCCTCTCTGCACTTTTATTTGTTCTCTACACAAATGATTGTCAAAGCCACAACAGAACAGATATATAATTAAGTACACAGACAACTCAGTGATCATCTCTCTGCTCCATGATGCAGATCCTGACCATGGCCCAGTTGTAGATGACTTTGTAACTTGGTGTGGGAATTCCTTTCTGGACATAAATGCATCAAAAACAAAGGAAATGATCACAGACTTTAGTCGGAAAACTTAATCCTTACCTGCTGTTCATATTCATGGATAGGAAATAAAAGCAGTGGAGAAATACAAATATTTGGGCACTATACTGGACAACAAACTGTCATTTAATGCAAATACAGATGCCATTTGTGCAAAGGCTCAGCAGCATATGTATTTGTTCAGGAAGGAGGTACTCTCTGCCACAGTGCAGAACAAAAAGATTGAAGTTCTCATTTATTCCCACTGCTGTTAACTTTTAGATGATTCTGTGTCCCTGGTTGTATGTTTGATTGTTTGATTCATTCTTGCTGTTGGCTGCAAAACAAACTGCTCCTCTTGATAATAAAGTTTATTGATTGATTGATTGATTGATTGATTGATTGATTGATGCTGATTGATTGATTGATTGATTGATTGATTGTCTGGAGACAGCTGGATCATTGTTGGAGGCAGAAATATTTCTTGTTTTCCTATTCAGACAGATGCTTTCAGTAAAACATTAAAGTTCAAGCATGAATCAAGACTAACGTACCTGAAACTGTCAGAGTGAAGGCATCACTCCATCCTGTAAAGAGATAGTCACTGCTACCCCGACAGCTGTAGGCTCCTCTGTGGACCCTGAAACTCTGCTGATCCTGTATTCTCTGGATGTTGGAGGGCTGATTGTGTTGGGGTGCTCTCCATTCATATTTCCACACCTTCCTTCACCTTCCTTCAATCTCACATCTGAGGCTGATTTTCTCACCAGTGAATATCTGAGACCAGCTGGGATGCAGTTTCACAGCAGACAAAACTGTTCCCAAAAAACACACAAAAAAACACACAAAGGAAAAACCTTCACAGTTATCAAGTGTTACTTTGATGTTTGATCCTCAACGTGTGTTTTATTTTACAACAAAACTTAACACTCACCTTGTTCCTTAATCATAACTGTATCACTGTCCTCAGAGAAGAAGCTGGATCTCCTCTCCCTCCTCTGCATGGTACAGACCTCCTTGTGAGACTCTAATATCTCTGTTTGCTCATTTCTCTCATGAGCTGAGCTTCAGAAGAGACTGAATCACGTCTGAACCAGTCAAACTTCCAGCCAGCAGAGCCCTCCACAGAGCAGCTCAGGGTCCACACTGCCCCCTGCTGGAACAGCTGTGTTATCAGCTCTCAGTTCAGCCTTTGGTTTATCTGCAGTTCAGTTTAGAACAAGAACAGAACAGAAAAATGAATCAGAACAATTTAAAGAAACTGCACGAAATATCACAAAACCTTGATGATGAAGATACAACACACTGTAACAACTGTCACACAAAGTACTCGTTTAATCAGCACTTTGAACCTTTTATGTTTACGTTGCTGTATTTAAAAATAATTAAGGATATTTTTCTAATGATATAATTAATTTGAAGTGTGGCTGAGTTTAACGATCAGTAATGAGAAGACGACTCTAGAAGAAAGTTAACATTTCCAAATCCTGAAGAGTCAGAAACACGAGGAAAATATTTATATTTCTGAATTCTGTTACTTTCTAGATCTGTGTATAGATGTGTTTTGTGAAAATATCGTTTTTCATGTTTTTAGTTATAATGAAGTGTTAGCAAAAAGGTAATATAAGCAGGTAATGGAGTGTTAATATTATTACACCCAGTTTTTGCAGTAGGGTAGCTGTAGCATTTCCTTGTAAGTAGCTTGCAGACGAAAGTGACCCTGAAATTATGGGCAGTCATTTTGTTTTTTGTATACAAGGGCAAAAGATTTAATATTTGTAGTTTGTGTTAAGAAATATGTTAGAAGAATATATTGTGAATGAGAAGAAGTATGATTTAATGTTTTGTAAATAAACAGACGAGGAAGGCCTGCAGACCAAACGCAGCTGAGTTCTCCCGTCTTTATTTGTTTCTGTGTGAAAAAGACCCACCAGGGTCTGTAAACATACACACCTGCAGTACATCAGAACAGTACCAAGGAACAAGAATATTAATAATCAATCTACAATAAATCAAGTAAAAACTGCTTTGATCCTCTCACCTTTAACTAACATCCAGCTCTGTGGTGACTCTCTTCTGAGTATTCACACTTGTAAAACCTTTCATCAGACTGTTGACACTGCAGAGATCTTCAGCTCCTCTCGGTATCACTTTGAATAAGTTTGTCATTGTGGTAGAAAAACACATGGAAAAGTATTTTTTGTGTCCTCGAACTGCAGCTCAGACTAACAGAAGCTCCTTCAGTCACAGGATGAACAGGACTCACCAGGATAGGACATCGATCATCTGTGGACACAATCAAACACAATTGTTTCAGTCAGATCAGCTGGTGCAGACTTTTAGAAAAAAGCTGACACACAATAATAAGAACAGATTGAACAAATGCTTTTCATCATGAAGATCAAATATCTGATCGTGTATATTTAAAAACTTCTGTATGTGTCAAATGACTTTTTTTTTACTAAATATTTGTATAGAATTTATTTTGAATTGTGATCTGGTGACATGAAAAATTAAGTTCAGATCACAGTGAACACAAAACTTCCCTAAACCAAACCGTCATCACAATGAGGAAAAATATGTGACTGAGTTCTTTTTGGAAACTGTGATGATGATGATGATGAGATGATTGACGATGAGGAAGCTGAGGAGTTTGATCCTCCTATAGTTGGAGCACAGCCTCCCCCTTCAAGATGAGAACCACCACCCCAGTCTGCCAATCCAGAAGCTTCACCCGAGCTCTCCATGTCAGGGTGAATCTCATCTGTCTCTGGGGCCCTGCCAGTTGTTCAACTATCTCAGTGGCATCACCCCCCAGTGATGGGTGAGGTTCTGGGCTCACCCCAACACACGACCTGGACTCTGGAACCAGTCTGGAGTAACACTGTTTAGAATTAGAACTAGATTAAAATCTACAGTAAAAGTCGCACAAATTGAATTTTCGCTCTAGTCAGATTGCTTCTGCAGGTCCCGATTGTTCCTAACGTTAGTTAGATTAAGATAAGATAGTGTTATCGTCACATGCACAGTTATACCACAGTACAATGCACAGTGAATGTATTTTGTACCTGCAACCATATATACACACACATATAATAAGAAGAATAAAAATAAAAATAAAAAATAAGTAATTCATAAAAATAAGTAGTTCCAGTAAAAATCATCATTGTTTCCGCTCTCCCGAGTTTAAGCTGGGGAGCGCCACAGGACAACTGTGTGAGTGCGCATGTGCGTGCGCTCACCGCGCTGGTCCGCAAAGTAATGGCTGCGGTCTGCAGAGAAAGCGGCAGAGTCCCGTATGGAGGTTCTTTGAGTACAAACACCTGCACACGACACAAGGTAATTAACACACACAATCCAGCTACACAAGCATAAATGCGGACATGAGGTCGGCAACTTCTGTAGGTTGTGTACAGAGGCCGCAAAGGACCCTGCAGGTTTAATAGCGAGCATCTAACCAAGCTAGCTCCAAAACAGAAGCAGCTTCAGGTGGTGAGAACATCAGGATGCAGCTGGATTTGAGCTTTGACTCCTTCAAAGAGTTTGTTTTGTTTAACACCACATGTAGGCGTTATTAATCTGCTGCACTGATGCTGAAGTTTATTGTGGAGTTTATTGTAGAATTTATTGAGTTTGGGAGTTCATGTTTTTCTTTGTTTCTCCCTGTTGATGTTCATGTGTGTCCTTAATATTACACAAATTAGCATGTCTTGTGAACAGTGGTTGTTGACTATATTTCTTTAACTGTATCTTTTGTCAAGTTTTCATTACACAATAGTCCCTTTTGCGCCTTGAATCTTGCACCTGATCAGGTATGAAAATACTAAACTAATACTGAAACTAACTGAAACTAACTAAAAACTAAGCATGAAACCAAAAATAAAAACTAATAAAACGAGCAAAACACTCTGAAAACTAATTAAACTAACTGAATTAGAGAAAAAAAAGTAAAAACTAACTAAAACTAAACTATAATGTAAAATCCAAAACTATTATAACCCTGGATACTGACAATAATGTGAAGGACACACAGGTACACAGGGCAGGTCTGACTCCAGAGCAGTGGTAGATGTGTGTAAAATGTCACGTAGGTGGAGTCACTCAGTCTGGATCTCAAGCAGTTCTTGTTTGAGTTCAGAACAGAGAAAATCTGCATTCACAAACATGTGGAGCCAAACAAGATGAACATTTTCTATGCAAATGTTCATCTCTGGAAACTTGATCTTATCCAGCTGCTGGTGTTGTGCCAAATAGTGATTTCAGAAAAAAAAACGACAACCTGATTGCCAACGTTTTTGTGTGTTTTTGATGTATAATGTCTCTGCTTACATTGGTTAGTAGACTGTAGTCCACAGAATTTATGAAGGCCTTATAAATAAAATTAAGAAATTACCTGTTTTGTATCTTTATGACTGTGTTACTGTATCTACATTATAATCTACCTGCTCCATCAACTATCTTTATAGAGCTGTGATGTTATATTCTTCTGCTGCACTCTTGGGCAGATCTCTCTGAAAAAATGAGTTTTTACCTCATAAAGAAAATATAAAAATCACTTTGCCAAAACGTGATTGCAGCTTCTACCTGTGACAGGAGTGTTCTTTCTCACTCAAAATAAATCGATATTATCATGAGAAAAATGTTTGACAGATTATTGGCCAAAGATTAATTTACACCAGTTTAAATAGCAAATCTTTTTTTTTTTTTTTTTGGCAAATACTAAAAAATTATTTTTTTACCCGTCACCGATAAAGAGACACGAGAGACGTGCTGGTGTCATCTGATGACACTGTTGGGTTTTCTCTGTATTATTGTAGGGTCTTTACCCACAATACATTATGAAAACAAAATTGAACTGAATTGAATTGAATTGAATTGAAGACAGGTGGAGCGTTAAGATGTGTGGCACCATCTGCGTGTCTACACTGACCACACAGTGAGTACACAGAGGGAGAGGCTCCTGCAAAGTTCACTTAGAGACCGGAAAGAGTAAGAGGAAGTTACAGGGAGGAAAATGATTGACAGAAAACGTAGTTTGGACACATTTTAATGTGACAGAGTGCAGACTGTGCAAAGGTAAAAATTTTTATCAAGCAGGTTCCACAAACAACCTGCACAGGCATGTGCAAACTGTGCATCCATCAGTGCAATTGGAACAAAACAGGGCAGGTCATATCAGGAAGGAGAAACAGGATCAACCCCTCACAGGCCCTTGGTTTTTCTGAGTGCCAATCTTTTGTTTTTTATAATTTACATTTGGAGCTCTCTATTCTATGTTGAGTATATACATAAAGATAACATCTTATGTCTGTTTTTACATTAGTAATTCATTTTACACATATTTTTACAATAAATCTGAGGAGCCACTTGGGAGCCAAAAGCTCTCAAAAAGAGCCAGAATTCCCATCGCTAGTTGGTAACACTGTGTGGCACCTATGACCCCCACCCAGTCTTCTTCTTTTTAAGGTGGTGAAGCAGTTGGCAGACATCTGTTACATGAGACTGCCTCCATGAGTTAAAAAGAGGAATTACACGCTGAGTTGTATTAATTGCTTGGGCCGGGGGACCAAAAATAACACATGTATGGACAAGACTCATAGGCCATATAAAATCCGAACTCGGGTTTGGCCCACGGGCCATATTTTGGACACCCCTGCTTTAAATAGACACATGAGGTGGGGGGTTGGGGTTAAAACTAAATGCAAGGGGCGAAAGACAGCAGAGGGGGCTTCCCAATTCAGGGGCTGCATCCTTCTAAGGCTGCATTTGAAGGAAGATTATGTCATAGATAATCCGATAATCTCAATTAAGGCACAAATGCTCGTGGTCTCCCCTATCCCATAATTCACTGTGGGCTGAATCCTGTTGGAGGAATGGCGGAGGCCAGCACTTGAAGATTTTGAAATCTGACTGTTTGTGTGACACAAAATAAACTTTTACAGTGTTTTAGGTGAGAATGTAGATGTGTAAACCTCAACTTATCAAGATATCATAATTGAAAAAATGCTCCAATGATTTCTGAGATGCTCGTTCTCACTGGTCTAACAGCCAGTTTTCCTCGCCAGCTGTCAGCTGACCGGGCGGTCGATGCTCACCATACCCGGAGAGAACGCCTGAATCATTTTCACAACTTTCACCACTGAGTGGAAGTTAAGCACAGATATAATTCAGTCAGATCGTCTCTAACGGTTGATGTTTGGCTTATTTCAGTGTTTCATTTGTTCCTCAGCAAATCGGTTTGGCTGAGATTAAAGGTAAGCTTCATAGCTGGATAGTTTTATTTAACTTTAATGTCTTACTGTCAGGAAGTGAATCATTCGCTCATTGTTATTCCTTGATGTTCGGTACAACAGTACAGCTGCTGCAGTTCCTCAATGATTAAATAAACCAAAGAAAATAATGAGCAGAAGTTCAGGCTCCATTTTAACGCCTTCAGCTGTGCTTCACACTGTCACAGTTGCCAGGCGACAGGAGCTATGCTGAGGTAAGGGCTGGTGATGCAGATATGACAGATAGACCATCCCGTTTCACTGCCCCTCACTTCCTGCCTTCCTGGTCTACGTAGGCTGCAGCTTTAGAAGGATGCAGCTCTGAATCGAGACACACCCAGAGTACCAAAAATAAAGCAGGAAGACAGAAAAATACCCACAACAGAGACTAAGACTTGACAACAGGAAACAGGGAACACAGGGGAGGTGAAATAAACCGAAAACTCAACAACTTAAATATAACCTACTAGGAAGCTCGAAAGATAAACTAAAGTACAAACTCAGAGAAGCATAAAAGACGTATAAACTTTACAAAAACAGAGTCAGAGACCGAGGAGCATGACAGAAAGTTGCTGCTCTGAACGATGTATAAAATCTGCATTTGTTGTTGCACTCGAGAAGTTTTGATAAATCAATTTAAAAGACTGAGTGAAATGAAATGAAAGACCAAGAGTGTTATCCTGCTTTGGTGAGACGACTAAAATTGTCTGAAATTTTCATTTTTGTCTCTTAGATTTACTTCACATACAGCAAAGCTGGGACTAATGCTCATGTTTCTAAATCATTCAAATGTAAGAAGAAAATGTATAATAACATACCCTGTACAGTGATGTTGACTGCACTGCTGAACTCTCCTGATCCAGACTCAAACCAGTACACTGTAGAATCTGACTTTGTCAAGAACTGATGTTACATGTGGATCCAGTCATTGTCCTACAGTCAGAGGTCAGTCGGCCGTCCTCAGTGAACTTCTTCACTCTCCACTCAGCAGAGTTTCCCTCACAGGTCAGTGAGACATAGTAAGAGCTGAAGTGTTGCACTCTGTCAGGACTCACTGTGAGAGACGCTGCTGAATGAACATCTGGAAACATGCAGGGAGGAGACAAAGCTCAGAGATGTTAGGATTAAAATATCACAGTGAAAATGTTCATTTGCTTCCTGAAGATCAGAGTTAATATTTCAACAAACTATAATTTCCTGCTTGAAAACAAAATACCCTTTAAGTAAGTTTGAACTGTTTAACACATTTTGAATAAACAATAATATAATTTGTTATTAGTGAAATGAGAATAAATCTTCTTTCTACTTTTGTCAGAGCTGTTAACCTGCCTGCTGACTCCTTATTAACTGTAACCACTAAACAAAGTGTTTCATTGATGCAAATCCAGTTTGTCCAGTAAGAAAAAATAATGACTACAAACAGTAACCTGAGATTCAGTCTCCAAAATAAAAGTACTCATTGCAATGACAAAATTATTAGAATATCATATTTTTCTTTTTTATGTTATCATATGAAAAATATATAAAAAGAAATAAAAAATTCAGTTTGAACTCAGAGAGAAAAGAAAAATGTGTGCAGACATTTTATCATCGTGAAAATTATATTTTAATGAGCTGAATCTGAAAAACTGATGGATAAAAATGTTGACATAACATCAGCTTATTGAAAGGATGGAAACAAACTGACCTGCAGACCAGACAAACTTTGGTTCACTGTGATCAGTGTGATACTCTGGGTCTCCTCTTCCAGCTCTACACACATATCCTGCTGTGTGTGTCTGTCCATCAATGATGTAGGAGTCCTGTGCAGTCCCACTGCCATCAGGTAGCAGCTCATAACTGTAGGATTTCTCTGATAGATCAGGAACAGCTTTATACCAGTAGAAGCTCCATCCTGCAGACGGATGTTCAACCTCACAGTTCAGAGTTACTGAGGCTCCAGGACTCAGCCATGATGGAGACACAGTGAGGACAGGACGGGGTCCATCTGTTCAATAAAGATTTTCTCTCAATGTTTAGTCTCTGAACACTGAATTCAATTTCACAGCAATATTGAATCCCAAATATTTAATATGAACTTTAAGAGTGAGACTACCTAAGCATCTAAAATCTCCCTAATCTCAACATGTACTAACAAAAACACATTTTTACAGCCTGTTTATATTCTCAGGTTAAAGGAGCTTTGACTCTACTTACTGTCAGAAACTGTCAGTGTGACTGAATCACTCCACTCTGTTGTTTTATGCTGTGAACTTTTCATTCGGCCCTTACAGCGGTAGTTTCCACTGTTGATTGTTGTAGCAGGTCTAATCCTGTATTCATTTTGATTTTCAGGTTTTCTGGAGCTGTTTCTTTCCCATTCATAATCCCACTCAGTGTCTCCTCCATGGATCTCACATCTGACAGTGATCGTCTCTCCTCTGTATATCTCAGTCCAGTTTGGATGCAGAGTCACAACAGCTTTGTTTGACACTGTTAATGTTCAAGAAAGAACAACAAGAACACATGAATGACAAAAGGTTTAAATACTATCAGATATAATGATTTTTATACATTTGATTTTTTCTAAATGTTCCTGTTGTTTGTTCTATTTATGTGTCATGTTTATGTGGGTTTCATGTTTAATATTTATATTGTTGTGTTGTGCATTTTGTGGACATTTAATCTATTTGCCTCAACTCAAAAGCACTTTGAGTCGACTCCTGCTGTTCTGTAAAATAATTTGTGGTGATGCAAGTTGGGATGTTGAACTGTTACATTCTCCTTTATGTCAGAAGAGGTCAGCCCTGCTATGGTTATTAGGTTTTCTTGGGTTTTGATTATGACTAATAGTGCCATCTAGTGGTTGACAGCCATCAGCAGCATCTAAGTTAGGGAAATATCCATGTTGTCTGAAAGATTAAACATGAAAACAAGTCTTAAAGGCAGCATGGTGTCATGGTGGTTAGTGCTGTTGAATCACAGCTAGAAGGTCTGGGTTGGCCCGGGTCTTTCTGTGTGGAGTTTGCATGTTCTCCCCGTGTTTGTGTGGGTTTACTCCAAGTTTCCTCCCACAGTCCAAAAATATGCAGTTTAGGTTAATATGTGATTCTAAATTGCTGATAGGTGTGAATGTGAGTGTGAATGTTTGTCTGTCTCTCTGTGTTAGCTCTGTGACAGGCTGCGACCTGTACAGGGTGGACTCTGCCTCCCACCCTATGACAGCTGGGATAGGCTCCAGCCCCACTGTGACCCTGAACAGGATAAGCAGAAGAGATTGGATGATGGAAGTATTCTATCAATTATTCCACTGACCAATCGATTAATCAGATAAGAAATACTTTTTTCATATTAACAGTTCATCTGCATATTTTAACTTCTGTACTGCAGATTTTTCTCTGTGTGAAACAAACAGGGAGGATGGAGCAGCTACAAAGTTCTCTTTTCTTCACTTGCTGATCAGGTGGTTGATGAAGGACCTCCAGCTGTTTCCCAGTAAAGGTTTAATGGTGGTTACAGGAAAAAGGTTCAATAGTTTCAATGCTGTAGAACACATCAGTCAAACTCAAGGCCCACGATAATTTGTGCATCTGTGCATTAACCTGTTTTTGTGGGGTTACCAATGACACATTAAACAGTGGTCAGCAGATAAAAACATTGGTCAGCACTTTTTACAGCAACATTTAAGCTAGCCTCACCAAGAAGGAGACCTGCACAGGTGAGCTGACAGTGAATCACTGCGTCACACCCTGGAAATGGAAAAAGAGAGAAAACTTTCTTGTTGCAACGACTTTTGGAGGATGACTGAGTGTCAAAAAGGCAGCAAAGACGCTGCTTCTCTCATCAAGGACAGACTGACTGGACTGTAGAGGACTGAGGTAAGGTCATTTTCTCTGATGAAGACCCTTTCTGATTGTTTGGAACATCTGGAAAAATGACTGTTTAGAGAAGAAAAGGTGAGTGCTACCATCAGGCTGGTGTCATGCTAACAGTAAAGCATCCTGAGACCACTCACAATTTAGTCTAATAACACAGCCATGAATAAAGAACAACACAAAAACATCCTTCAACAACTTGGCAAAAGCTCAGGGAACAAAACATCAAGATGAGGTGGCCCAATTCAGCTCTTCACTGCTGTCTGTCCCTCAGTTTTATTTGAACGTTGAGGGGTTTTGTATTTTGTTTCTTCTTCATGTTTTCTTTTTTTCACAGGTGCAGCAGATGATAAACCATTGTGGTTTTTCTAATTGTGCTCTGTTCTACGTTTTATAAGGCCCGCGGATGATTTATATAGCTATTATTAATAGCCCACGGGTAAATAGCGCCCCCACCACTGATACTACAAATCCCATAATGCACTGTAACAGACCTGTGCGCTCACCTTTTTTCTGTGTTCCCAATGACACATTGATCGGTGATCATTGGTTAGCACTTTTTACAATAAAATTTGAGCTAGTCTGACCTCCAAAAATGACCAAATGAAAAGTGGAAAACAGGGATTTTCCGGACAGGCAAGGAAAGGAGCTGATCTTTTCTCCGCCTGCGATGTGCGGGAAAAAACGCTGCACAGCAAAGTCCTGAAGACAGAACGTGTCATAAGCACCAAAACACAGACTGTGAACTTTTTAAGAGGCAAAGGTTTAAATCACCGCAGTTTTGAAGGAAATGGCTTCAGAATTTGGTGACGTGCCTCATCATACAGGTGCAATGAGCTACCTGAGGAAATCTGTCAAGTTCATGAAAAGTAAAGTAAAAGTCTGAGCAGGACTCCGGGATGAAAGGTTGGCTGTGTGAGTCGGCTTTGTCTGCACATAAGGAAGCATCTTAATACGTCCCTGCAGCTTCGTGATTACGTTACTATCATAGCAACAGATAGCGAAAAATTTTCTGTTTTAACCCTTATGCCCTCCAAGGGCATTTTTGTGTGTGCTTACAGACTCACACACTCATTCTCTCTCCTGCACATGCACATGCACGTGCGAGCGCGCGCGCGCGCGCGCACACACACACACACACACTTAGGGGTCCCTTGGTATTCACATGGCTCCATAAAATGACTGAATCTAATGGAATACAGTCAAAATGTCAAATATCACTACTTTTCTTCAAAATGAAATGCTAACATTACAGAATGCATGATTTTATACTGCAGTGAGATCAAAAACTGTGGTTTCTATGGAAGTCAATGAGGCATTTTTGGCCATGAAGGTGTCCAGAGGGTGCAAAATTTGAAATCTGGCACTACATAAAAAAATAAGAATGCAATCAAAATAATTTTGTTCCTAGTCTTTGACATATCCAAGGCTCTAATCACCACCAATGCACGATCCATTTATTATTTGTTATATGGAAAATAATTGCATTCATATGGGTTTTTATAAATAAATAATTACTAATTCATGTAATTAAACTGGCATTTAAAGGGTTAAAATGCTGAAAATTATTTAATGTTTGGTATTTTTGAGTAGATCTGAAGTTAATTAAGTGATTTATGAAAAAAAAGTTAAAAAAAATTGATGTATGATGATTTTATAGCAGTTTTAAGGTGCGTGTACATTTTTGCCACAAAGGTGTCCAGAGGGTGCAAAATCAGAGGAGGGCATAAGGGTTAGGTCTGTATTTGTATGGTCCTTTTCCTCAGTTTTATTATTCATTTGCTTATTATTGCATACCTCCTAGCTTGTTATCCTCCACAAGAGTTAATATTCTAAAGTTGTTTTTATACTGTTACTGTTTTGTTTTTGAAATTTATTTAATAAAAGTTAAAAAATAACAAAAAAACAAAAAAAAAAGTGATTACATTGCTGTCAGTCAGGATTTGGCCCAGAGCTTGATTGACAGCACGCAGGGAAGAAGTGCAGAGGTCTTGAAAAGGAGGGGCCAACACTGCCAATGTGTAATTTTCAATAAAAGACTTTGAACCTTATGAGAGTTATGAAATGTAGCTACCAACAACAGAAATTAGTAACTCTGCAGAAACACTTAGATAAATGATGACGTTAGAAATACTGAATGAATAAACTCAAAGTATTTGATGTAAATTACAGTGAACAGATTTCCAGTAAAAATATCCAACACAGCTGAAAGTCAGTGAAGTTTGGAGTTTCATATTAAACAGCTTCTAATTTCAACTGTTATCATCAAAACATCAAATGGGGGAATATTTCTGGAGAACTGTGTCCATTCTTTCAGTTTAGTCCCCACACTTGTCACGCTGCAGTGAAGCTGTGTATATGATACATGATATAGTTATTTTCATTTGTTACCCATGTGTGTGTGAAGACTTTCACGGCTCTTAGAGGTGCCTTCACATTCATACAGAGGTAGATAGACACCTCAACACTTTAATGAACTGTAAGTGTGAGAATTCATAATAGGACTCATTATTAAAATCTTCAGGCAGGACTGTGACTGACTGACCTCTGGTTGCTGCACACATTATATAAACAGGAATAAAAATATTTCTCACCTTCAGCATTTCCATAGATGAGTGTACTGAGCACTGAAATAATGAAGAAACCTCATCAGATATTAAACAACTTACAAAATTCAAATCAACATGAATCTAAACTGAAGCTTTTTAAGGTCAGTTTTCACACAGTAACAGCTCAGCACCACATTTCTGTGTTCCTGGAACATTAGTTGTTAGACAGGCTCACAGGAAAAAACCTTCACAATGAAATATTTCAAATATCAAAGTCCATTTTCAGAGCAATGAACACAATAAGTTCAACAACATTAATACAGTGTGCAGTGACTGTAACTGGTGCAGAAAGCAGCAGCGTATCTAACTCAATGTTCCAGTTTGAACTGAGCCAAAGCACCAGCCAACATTTAGTTTCATCAGTGCTGAGAATCACAAGTATGCTTGAAGTTCTCAGAGAAGCAGGTTAAAGCAGTGATACACTGTAATTCTCACAGTGGAGGGAAAATGCTGTTAATCGGTGCTGCTGAAACAAAGAGAGTCAGAAGTGGACTTACAGAATAACCCCGTCATGCAGAGTAAAATGTGCTTCATCCTCACGTCCAGCCCTGCTGCACTCTGACCCACAGCTGAGCTCAAAGTGTTTCACTGTGTGAATAATAAATGCAGAAGAAAGAGAAGCTGCACTGAGTATGGATGAGACCAGAGTTTGACTCTGACTTCTTCTTCTATCACCTCTCTGTGCTTCCTTCCTTTCACACCAACCTCAAACAGCTCCTGTAGCTTTGACCGCAGCAGTTGGTGACGTGTTCACATTTCCTGTCCACCCCAAACACACCAGTGTGTTTCTTGTGTTTTGCTGTTACTTTTCTCTAAAATGTACAAATGTGTTGTGTTGCTTCAAGTCAGGTGACAGACTTTGCAGCTCATAGTTTTAGTCTTTTTTGTCGTGTCCTGTGGGTCGCGATTGTAAATTTTCTTCTTCTGCAGGTTTCTGCTGACTGAACGTCATCTTCTCAGCCAGTGTTTTGGTAAATTGATAATTATTCATGGTGCCATCTATAAATGTCATCTCTCTAACATATTTCTCTCAGCTCTTTGTCATCACACCTCCAGGACCTCCAGGACTCTGCACTCACAGTCCTGTTCTGGACTCCATTGGAACACATTTATTTGTTCTCAGTGACCAAAGTGAGCTCCCAGTATTCATCAAGCTTCCTCTTATCTTCTTCAGCAAATTTTAGTTGTGTGGTTGATGTGATGCAATGTCCTTTACACTGTGTGAACCATCCAAGAACCCCCACCCTCAGTGATAGCTTCATTTTCTGTCTTTCTGATCAACAATCAGATTTTTCAGTCTCTGGAAATTATTTTCCACATGGAGTCAGGATGCAGACCTGTTTTGATTTCTAGTTCTCCAGTGTTTCCAGTGTGTAGTGTCTAGTCTGTGTCTCTCTTTCTTTCTTACTTCCTGTTTTATTTTGATATTCTTTTCCCTGTGTGTTGTGTTCTAGTTTGCTTCCTCTGTGTCATTAGTGTTATTTTGTTCACCTGTGTTTTCCAGCTGCACCCACTTCCCTCATGCTTAGTGTGGGCAGCCCACTCCATGTGAGTCCCACAGTGCACGGTCTAGATTTGCCCAACATTTCATGCAGTTTGGCGCTGTCTACATGACCCCTATTATGACCCAGGTCATGTTTTATTGTGTGTTGTGTTTCTTCCTCCCAGTGCTGTTCATTGTCTTCTGTGTTTTTGAGTGTGTAAGCTCACAGTGACAGATGGTCATTGGTTCCAGACTGGAGGCACCAACTTTAAATTGGGACCAACAAGATCAGCTGGAATCTGGCTACTTCCTGATTTTAACCATGCAGTGTGTGAAGTAGATAGTATACAGAATACTGTATGTATTCTGTAAGTATACAGAATACATCAGAAAAACTGTGGTGTGTATCTACAATATGACTGAATTATCTCTAAAAGATTACGAGATGCATTCATTATTTTCAATTATAGTTTGTAATTGTTTATTTAAAATAACAAAATAATAATAATTTAGTAAACTGGTTGTAGAAGCTCAAAAACAGAGGCCAGATAACAGAATTTATGTGGAACCAGTTTTATATCTCTTTATAATAAAGAGGTTTGATAGGAAGAAGCTAATGTGTTTGTAGAAGTGGGTTTTTTTTAGTTGAATAAGTATAAATGGCTAATTTGGTAATTAAAGCACAGTTTATGTGAGCAGACGTTATTTAATAAAGTGACTGGATTCCATGAAGACATTAATGGTATTTTTCATGTCTGCAGCAGTGTGAGAACAACAAGCTGAGCTCTCTCTGCTGTCAGCTATCAGGGCTGAAACATGTTACCTGGAAGGCAGCACACATTTAGCTTCAGTTGTTCTTCCTCATTTTAGTTCTGCAGGCTGATGAAGAAACAATGAGGTCATTGTTGTTATTTTTAAAGTGCAGAGATGGTACAGATAAGCCTGCAGCTAAGTGGTCACCACAGTTACACCACACAGAAATATTCACACAGTATTTTCCATTACACATGCATCTTTTTTTCAAAGCGACCCTTCTTGTCATGGTGTTTGAGCTGAAGACAAGTATGTGAGTCGATTCATCAGCAGGTCGAAATAAGAAATAACTTGCTGGATTTTAAATGGTGTACAATGATGTACTTTGATGATCTCTTTACACAAATGTAACACAACAGAACAACATTTTTACATGATGTTGACAATCCTCACAGCTCAAATGGATTAATATTGATGCTTTATTCAAGCCTGCATTGTTCATAATGGCCAGAAGGGGCTAACTCCTCTAGTTGAAGCCTGATTGTATTGAGGTGTTGCAGACATGTGATCACTAACAACATGATATTAACCCTATAACGCAGAAAGTCTCAACTGTGACACAACGTACTTAAAAATTGCTGCTGTTCAAGGACTTCCGGCGGCAATTACCATGATGATTCCAGATTGTGTGTGAAGTGCATTTTCTCAGCTTTCAGAAACAGAAACGATGATACACTCAGCCTTAAACAGCTGTTCACTGCAGGTAAGGACACGTAACGGGTGCTTCAGTGGCGATTGGTGGCGTTATAGGGTTAACTTGTCCTCCATTTTGGGTGTGTGGCATTCATGGTGACAATGTAGGATCAAGGAGACTGTGTATCTGGGGCTAGAGACTGGTCTGCAACCATCTGGCAACCACTGGTCATCAGGAAAAGATTTATTGATGGAGGTTGCTGGGAAAATGATTGCTAATGTTGCAGTCACACAGGCCTACAGACCTGTCAGGGACCCCCTGGAAACCACCCGCTGCTAGAAAAAACTTGTGTTGCCCAATTGGTTGGCAAAAACCTCCTTGTGATTGCTTTGGTTGCCTTTGTAGTCTTTGTACTCACTATGTACTTGGTGAGGGTCGTGTATAACCTTAACAATCATTCACAGAGGCGAGGATGTAGTACAACTCTTATACTTGGTATCTCAACATTAGTAATCAATATCAGAACATAGTGATCTTGACAGTCCAACATAATCGAGCACCAAGTGCTCACTAGAATATATCACAGTTGCTAGCATATTGCTGCACTTGCCAGTAGTTTATATAGTGATTGACTTGTCTACAAACACTGCTCACTGAGCTGTATTAAAACTTGAAAACTTGGACGCAAACAGGAAGTGGAGAAGGTCCTCCTTCAAAGTAAAAGTTCTCAGCCCTGCAATCAAGTTTTCAAAAGGTCTAACTTTTATCTTTCTCCTTGGTACTAATTGTTATGTGCAGACAAACATGAAAAACTACAGGCAACAGTCACAATCTGCTGGCAACCAAAGCAATTGCACCTGAAACTGCACATTGACACTAATGCAACGTATCACCATAATTTTAATTAACTGCTTTTTTGTTGTATACTGTAATTTTGTGTCACCTAAGAACTGAAACCCTCCATGGATGGTAAGGAGCTTTCTTGTCTTGATGTTAGTGGCTTCTATTTCCTCCTTTGGCCAGTTTATTATCCCAGCAGAGTATCTGACAACTGGCAAGGTGTAGGTGTTGATTGCCCAGATCTTGTTCTTCCCATTCAGTTGACTCTTCGGGACTTGCCTTACTCTCTGCATGTACTTGGCGGTTGCAGTTTTCCTAGCAGCCTCTTCATTGTTCCCATTAGCCGGGATTCCAAGGCACTTTTAGCTGTCCTCAATGTCTGCAATGTTGCCTTCTGGTAGTACAATCCCCTCGGTTCTGACTACCTTCCTTCTCTTTGCTAACATCTGACTTCACTTTTCCAGTCTGAATGATGTTCGATCCTAGTGGTGTGGATCAGTGAATCAATGTCTTGTTTACTCCTGGCGTACAGCTTGATGTCATCCATGTAGAGGAGGTGGCTGATGTTTGCTCCGTTCAATAGCTGGTATCCGTAACCAGTTGTTGATGATCTAGCCTAGGAGGTTCAGGTCTATGCAAAACAGCAGTGGGTAAGGAGCATCTCCTTGGTAAATCCCACACTTGATGGTCAATTGTGAAATTGGTTTAAAGTTATTGGCCAGTAGTTGGATGGGACCGGTCCCTTCTGCAGATCCTTGGGGATCAGGACAGTCTGCCTTCAGTCAGCCATTCCAGGTGTGTCTTAGCTTTTAGCACGTGCTTCATTTCTGCAGTCGGCTTCTTTTGCCATTAGGTGTGAATCATGTCAGGGCCTGGTGCTGTCTGATTCTTCATATGTAAGACACTTTTTTGGATGTCTGCCACTGTCATACTTACTGGATCCTGTTCAGGGAGGTTGCTGTGGTCTGTTCTTAGATCCACTAACCACTGAGCAATGGTGTTGTGTTTTGCATTCTTACTCCGTCTCCAGCGTTGATGGGGCATTGGTGGGGTGTTGTTTCTGCCACTTAGATTACACGAGTACACCTGGAGTGGTTCAGTGGAGAACATCTGGTTTATTCTTCTGGCTTCTATCTCTCCGGAATATCTCTTCAATTGGTTAGCCAAGTCTGTGAGTAATGCACATATCTGTCATGTGTCTGTCTGTGTGTGTGTGTGTGTGGGGGGGGGCATTAACAGCATTTTCATGCACAGTCTTTTAAACGCAGCTGTTTCTGAGCGTGAGAAAACAACTTTTCACAGTTTCTCTTGATGCTCATAGTTTTTTTTACTGTAGTCCAGCATGTGTCATCACCACAGTGACTCTATTTTTAACCTGTTTTCATACAGGGTCATGCATACTTAAATGTAGCAGTGATAATTATTACTATTATTCCAGTACAGACAGATAACATAAAAATGTGCCATGCAAACAGAGAGCAAAGTGAAATTCCCACTGTGCTCTTTGTCTGTGTTCCTTGTTAACTCTGCTCTGTGCTGATGACATAGTAAAACAAGACATCTGCCAAAGGAAGACTTTTGGCTGAAACCACAGGCTGCATTTCCTCTTTGCTTGGTGGCTCAGACAGAAATCATGAGTTTTTTTAGAAGATAAAAATAAACCTGAGGGAGAATAGAGAGTAACCAGCAACAGTCTTTAACACACATGTAGGCAGTGCAGGCTGCTCAGAAGAACAAAGATATTACTCTGTATTTTCAAGTTTGCAGTTTGATCTTCTATTATTGCTTCACATTACTGCTTAATGAAAACCTATCACTGTGTACCTGTGCAGGTCTGATTTCTATTATTTTTTTATTTTGTAAGTGTGTTAAAAGTTTTACATTAATAAAACGTATACAGGTTTATTCATTTGCAAAGTCTTTTAAGAGATTTAATCAATGGACAAACAGGTCAAAAACAGTTGTCATATTAGCACAAAGACACACTGAGCTCACTGACAGCAGTTTTTAAAGTTTTATTGAGGAAGTTAATGAAGAGTTCTGGGGACTGGAGGGTGGCACAGAAGAGGAAACTGGTTATTGGTACAGTGGAGATTTTTGGATTAGCCGGACGTGAATCGTTGGATAGGTTCTGGGTCGAGAGGCAGGTATCCAGCAGGGGGAAATGAGTGGGGAGTGGCAGGTATGTGAGTGTGACAGGAGGCTTGAGTGGCACCTTTTGGGAATGCAGGTAAATCAGAAATCAGGTTCACAGAGTGAGCTCAGAGCAGGCAACTAGAAGGCAGACAGAGAGATGAAATTAACAAATGCAGAGAACTGAGATGCAAACATGGAGAGTCTAATTACCACCATGGGAGGTGTAACGATCTGGTGGAGATCTGCAGTCCTTCCAGCCACTGAATAACCTGGATGATGATGAGGAGGAGATTACGAACAGGTATGGAAGGCAATTAGAGAGACAGCCACACCCAGGCGTGGACCCAGGGACTCATCTGCCCACCTGTATAGAGAAAAAGAACAAAAAAAAAAACTGGTGAGAGGAGAAGGAAAAGAAACAAAAGCCCTGAGCCTGCCCAGGCCATGACAACAATCTAGTCTTGTGCTACAGAAGTTCATCCTCATGATTTGTCCCCTTTAAGAATGGGGACTGGAGAGTGTGCTCAAACTACCAGGGGATCACACTCTTCAGCCTTCCCAGGAAAGTCTATGCCAGGGTGCTGGAAAGGAGAGGATGGTCCGTTAATGGACCATCAGATTGAGGAGAAACAATGCAGTTTTTGACCTGGTTGTTGGACCCTGGACCAGCTTTGAATCCTCTCAAAGATATTTGAGTGTGTGTGGAAGCTTGGCCAACCAGTTTAAGTGCATTTGGTGGACTTGGAGAAAGCATTCGGCTGTGTCTCCTGGTGGCTTGGTCCACATTGCTGACAGTTTCCAATGGGTGCTGGACTGTGCCAGGGCTGCCCTTTGTCACCGATTCTGTAATTTTTATGGACAGAATTTCTAGGCGTAGTCAAGTGACAGAAGGCTTCCAGCTTGTTGGCCTCAGAATCTCATCTCTGCTTTTTGCAGATGATGTGGTCCTGTTGGCTTCATTAGGTGGTGACCTCCAGCTTGAACTGGAGCAGTTCACCGCCGAGTGTGACACAGCAGGAATGAGAATGAGCACCTCCAGTCTGAGGCCATGGTCTTCAGCTGGAAAAGGATGGAGTGCCCACTCTAGGTCAGGGATGAGTTGCTGCCCTAAGTTTAAGTATCTCTGGGTCTTGTTCACGAGTAAATGAGGAGCAGGAGAATTTCAGCTGGGTCAGTTCAGTGTCTGCACTGCACTGATCTGTCCTGGTGAAGTGAGTGCTGAGCATAAAAACACAGCTTTCAATTTACTGACTGATCTACGTCCCTACCCTCACCTATGGTCACGAGCTACGGGTAGTAGCTGAACGACGTGACCGCAGATACAAGCGATGGAAATTAGCTTTGTCTGAAGGGTGGTTGGCCCCTCCCTTAGAGATTGGTTGAGGACTGCAGCCATTCAGGAGGGGCTCAGAGTAGAGCTACTACTCCTACACATCAAAAGGAGCCAGGTCAGGTGGTTCAGTCATCTGACTAGGATGCCTCCTGGACACCTCCTGAGTGAGGTGTTCTGGGCATGTCCTACTGGGAGGAGGCCCCAGGGCAGACCCAGGACATACTGAAGAGATTATATCTCTCTGGGGACGCTTTGGGGTCACCCAGATAAACTGGAGGAGGTGGCTGTGTTGGATCGTGATTTGTTCCTTTATGGCCGAAATGAAGTAGATTCAATCCTGTATAAGACTCAATTAAAACTAAAGTTTCCAAAAGAAAAATCACAGGGATGAGCAGGCTCCAATGCAGGCTGTTTATTAGACATATTGGTTACACAAAACACAGACAGTAACAGAATTAAGACAAGAATACTCACACACACACAAAGAGGAGAGGAGAAAGAAGAAGAGAAAAGGGAAGAGAGAAACCGAGAAAGATGCAGAGACAGGAAGAGAAGAAGAAGAGCAGAACAAGAGAGAGAGACAAAGAGCATCATTTTATAACCTGAAGATGGTAACTGCCCACTCTCCTTTCATCCCTCTCAATTTTCATAAATTGTCACCCCCTCCCCGAAACTTGAACCCCAGCCAATCACATTTTGGGGCTCTGCTAACTTTCTTCGCAGGAAAGAAACACACGTCCCCAGAGTACCCAGTAGTTTACAACAGCTCTGGCAGATCTGCAGAGCTCAACTTTTGGGAGGCCCACTGTCATAAAGTTACCTAAAATACACCACGAGGTGGCAATGTCATGTGAACCAAAGATGTACCTGAATCCCACCAAGGCCTTAAATATAAATGAGAAATATCAAAGTAATAAAAATAATTCCCAACAACTGGGAAGAGGGAAGTCTAGAGTTCTCTGCTTAGACTGCTGCCCCAGAAGAAGATGGATGGATGGATGGGTGAATGGATGGAAGTTTATTAACTTATTCCATACTTTGCAGTTTTTAATTTTTTTTAACTGTCTCACTTCTTTGGCCTGCAAGGGGCTGACCTTCCCCTGCAGACCCATCTTCACCCCAACTGTCGTAATAAGAGACAGAAAATAAAGGAAACATGTCAGCTGTAATCCATGGATGAAAACTTAGGAAAATTAGAAAGGTGATACAACAGGACACACAATATCCCACAGAAATGGTGGAAAGTGGTCTCCGGCTTCAAATAGTTGGGCGTAAACCTAAGTAACAACCTCACCTGGGGCAACAAGACTTCCAGTCTGGTCAGGAAGGCACACCAACTTCTCTACTTCCTCAAGAGGCTGAGGCGTGCTGGACTTGGAAGTTCAGTCCTCTCCTCATTCTACAGATGTGTGGTGGAGAGCGTCCTGTACTCCTGCATCACTGTGTGGCATTGAAGCTGCTCTGCAGCAAAGAGGAAAGCTCTGCAGAGAGTGGTGAAGTCTGCACTGTTGGACTGTTGGAGTCAGCTTCTCCACCACCACAGACATTTACACCTCCAGATGCAGGAAAAGGGCCACCAGCATTACAAAGGGCCCCACACACCCAGCACACACACTTTTTGTTGTTTAAGCTGAATGAAGAGAGTCTGTAAATAAAAGGGCTCCAGGTATGATCGCCCCACTGCCTCTGACAGGCCATTCTGGGTATTACACCACTATAACAAGTCCATAATAACAGAAAAAACTCACACAGTCCAAAATATTTGTCAGATAAAACTGACATAAAGAAAGTGTTTTTATTCATAAATACATAAACCACATGAAACAAAAATATCACCACATTACTCTGGTTCTAAAAACACGTTTTCCCTCCTCTGATACACACACCTTCATTTTATACTCATGGCCACCTTTTACTGTCACAGAGGGGTTGATTCTTTCTCTGGATGAATGAAACTGTTGTGAAGAGCTACAAACAACAGACGGGGATTATTTAGCTTCTGCAACACGCTGTGGTAAATGACAACCTCTGAAGTCAAAGTCTTTAACCTTCATCATCACAGCTCTGGGAAATATTTAACACCCAGCCAAACAGATGAATCATTTGGACTATGACTAAATTGCGCCCTCTGTTGGTTACCAGCTCTAAACACAGTCCAGTGATTATATTTGAGAGGTGTGTTTTTTATCAGTGGAGACAAAAATTGTGGTGATTGCAGAAATATTTACGGTTGATATGAACTCACTGCTGAAATTTTCATGTGTGCAGCTCTTCTTACACTGTGTGTGTGTGTGTGTGTGTGTGTGTGTGTGTGTGTGTGTGTGTGTGTGTGTGTGTGTGTGTGTGTGTGTGTGTGTGTGTGTGTTGCTTTTGGAGTTTTCTTTCTGCTCTTTTTGTAACACTTGTTTTTGGCATCATGTGTGAGAACACAAAACAACTCAACAACAACCTCTGAGCTGTTTAAGTAACAATGAGTGCCTTTAAATGAACGCTCTCTTTCAGTGGATTCATGCACAACACTGAACTGCTGTAAATGTGCTCACTCTGACACACAACAACAACAACACAACACAACATTTATAGAACACTTTTCTTAACAAAGTTACAAAGTGTTTCCAAGAAAGAAATTTATGATATGACAAAATTAAAGAAATAGTTAAATGGATTAGTTCTTATATAACACTTTTCTACTCTGAGCACTCAAAGCGTTTATACAACACGTTTACAACAACATGTATACAACCCATATTCAAACAATGAATATGAGTAACTAAGCTGTAAATGTCTAACATTCACACACACATTCATTCTCCAATGCTTGCATCAGAGAGCAACTTGGGGTTCACCATAAAAACAGATCTACAGCACATTAAAGTTCATTAATATTATGACTAATAAGAAATGAGTGAAACACACTGAGGGATTCTTTCTGAAGGAAATATAAACTCAGGCTATCAGGATCATTGCTTTGAATGAAAAATCTGCTCCTTTTCACTCAAAGTGACGTCAAGTTTTTAAGTTCCTTTAAAGAGAAAAAGATAAAAACAGCTAAAGAGCTGCTGTTAAGATTTTAGAGCTGTGGCTGAATTTGGATTCACATTATAGTAGTCAGAGCTCTCCTCTGGGTCACCACGTTGTCCTGTTGAGGTGATCAAATGAAAGCATTTAAAAACAAACACCCTCTGTTTGCATTTATTATCAGTCAGAATAATTAACAATGTAGATTTTACATTTCAAATCTCAGAGTTTGTGCACTCACTCGTCTTGTTAATGACTTTGAGCTGAATCACAGATATAATATATAAAATAATCATCTTATTGACTTTAATGTTAAACACAGTTATTGTATAATCATCCAGCTTCCACAAACTCTGTATTAATGAAAGTGTGTACTTTACCATTTTCAGTGTTTTCAGAGCCTCTGATTGTCTCATAGACACAACGATCACCTACAGGTCAGAGAAAATCAGTCACCTCATGTCTGTGATACTAATTTAAACACAGTTTCAAACAAGTATTCTTGTTTCCTTCAACAGAGTTCAAACTGCAGCAGATGTAATAATTACAGTCTGGATGCAAAGAGCATCAGAATATTTTAAAGTAGATGAAAAACTAACCATGAAGAAGAGAGGAGTACACTTGCTGCTGATGTTCATCCTGATTCACCGTCTGCTCATTAGCAGGACCTTTATTAAAAATGGAAAGAAGACATTTGCTTTCACACGATTGTGTGTTTTATTCTGCTGTAACTCATTTCCACTTCAGGACCTTATGATCCATCTGTGAGTTTAATGAAGTCCCACCTTTGGACCGTCTGCAGCAACACAACAAGAGCAGGAGGAAAATAATGATGAATCCAAAAGTTAGTCGAACAATCATCAGAAATGAAGAGCTCTCAGCTGCTGTAAATAAGAAATGTTCAGTATTAATAAACATAAACTGAACTGAATTTACAAAGTGCTTTAATTTAAAAAAAAAAAAAAACTTTGAATATTAAATCCTTAATCTGGAAAAACAAGCACACGGTTGCAGTACATCACAAAATAAATGAGGTACATGAATAAGAATAATCAATCTACAATAAATCAAAGTAAAACCTGCTTTGATCCTGCTCACCTTTAACTAACATCCAGCTCTGTGGTGACTCTCTTCCTGAGTATTCACACTTGTAGAAACCTTCATCAGACTTTGACACTGCAGAGATCTTCAGCTCCTCTCGGGTATCACTTTGAATAAGTTTGTCATTGTGGTAGAAAAACACATTGGAAAGTATTTTTTGTGTCCTCAAACTGCAGCTCAGACTAACAGAAGCTCCTTCAGTCACAGGATGAACAGGACTCACCAGGATAGGAGCATCAGGATCATCTGTGACACAATCAAACACAGTTGTTTCAGTCAGATCAGCTGGTGCAGACTTTTAGAAAAAGCTGACACACAATAATAAGAACAGATTGAACAAATGTTTTTCATCATGAAGATCTAATATCTGATCTTGAATATTTAAAAACTTCTGTATGTGTGATAAAGTCTTTGACTTCCTCTTAAGGTCTGGGTTATTGTTGCTGCAACAAGACTGAAGCACAACAAATGCTCCATTCATTGAGTCACAGTAGTGCTATACAGCCTCCTCAGTAAATGTGCTGCACAGTTCAGATTTACAATGTGACTGTGAAGATGATGAGTTGCAGCAACAGGTGAGAAGTTAAAGTACTGAGTTAATGAGGATTTAACATTATGACCACTGACAGGTGAAGTGAATAACACTGATTATCTCTTCATCTGTTAGTGGGTGGGACGTATTAGGCAGCAACTGAAAATGGGTCAGAGCATCTCTGAAACTGCAGGTCTTGTCGGCTGTTCTTGATCTGCAGTATCTTTCAAAAGTGATGAACCAACAGGGTCATTGATGCATGTGGGGAGTGAAGGCTGGCCCGTGTGATCTGATGCTGAATAAGTTCATGCTGGTTCTGATAGAAAGGAGTCAGAATACACAGTTTGCTGTGTTTGGGACTGCAAAGCTGCAAACCAGTCAGAGTGACCATGCTGACCACAGAGCGATGGAAGAAGGTGGTGGGTGGTCAGGTGTGCATGTGTGTCACTTACCTGGTGAACACCTGACACCAGGATGCACTATGGGACTAAATTAGATTATTATATTCATTTTTATATGAGGCTGCTGCAGCAGTGAGGTGTGGTTTGAGCACAGCTGCAGGAGGAGAGGTGGGGCAGAGTAGTTCATGGAGCTGTGCACAGTGCAGGTAAAATAAAGAAAGTTTGCTGCTCTGAACTCCCTGACTGGCTCTGCACTGAGGAGAACTCACATACAGCAGAACCTTTGATACAACTGCACCTTTTTACATGATACACTCTGATGACACATCTTGAGCTTCTTAGCAGTTTATTGCAAAATAAACATTTATAAACTGCTTTATAAATGTCAAGTGAAATGAGACCAACAACCAAGAATATTATGCTGCTTTGGTGAGACGCATAAAATTAAACTAATTGTCATTTGTGTTTGTTTTGCCACTTCACACACAGCAAAGCTCATGTTTCTAAATCAATGAAATACAAGAAGAAAATGTATAATAACATACCCTGTACAGTGATGTTGACTGCACTGCTGAACTCTCCTGATCCAGACTCACACCAGTACACTGCAGTATCTGACTGTGATGTGTTGATGTTACATGTGGATCCAGTCATTGTCCTACAGTCAGAGTTCAGTCGGCCGTCCTCAGTGAACTTCTTCACTCTCCACTCAGCAGAGTTTCCCTCACAGGTCAGTGAGACAGAGTCAGAGGTGAAGTGTTGCACTCTGTCAGGACTCACTGTGAGAGACGCTGCTGAATGAACATCTGGAAACATGCAGGGAGGAGACAAAGCTCACAGATGTTAGGATTAAAATATCACAGTGAAAATGTTCATTTGTTTGAAGCTTTTTCTGCTCATATTTCAATCAGTGTTAATTTTGTCAAACGATCATTTTTAACTTGAAAACTCAATCAGTCTTTACACATTACAGACTCAACAGTCCAGAATTTAAGGGGAAAAAACAGAGAGATAATTTTCCTACAGAGAGACAGCTGCACTGATGTCTCCTCAGTGTTGGTATTAAATCTCATACTTGTTAAACCCAAAATAATTGCAAATAAATTCATAAAGTAGATTTGTTAATACAGCTTTAAATGCAGTGACTCCTGCAGCTGCAAACATTTCACTGCACTGAACCTTCTGGGTCTCCTCAGTAATAATCTCATGGCTTCATTAGAAGCTGCTTGAAGTTTCTGTAAACTTGCTTTTGTATAGTTTGTCCACAGTGTGCAGAATACAGAGGTGTACAGCAGCTCTGCACACAGAAATCTTCACTCTGTAAATGTCATGTGATCTGTAATAAGACATCCAAGATATGTGACCTGATTACTGACACTGAGATTATTATCAGACACACTGACCTGCAGAGCAGACAAACTTTGGTTCACTGTGATCAGTGTGATACTCTGGGTCTCCTCTTCCAGCTCTACACACATATCCTGCTGTGTGTGTCTGTCCATCAATGATGTAGGAGTCCTGTGCAGTCCCACTGCCATCAGGTAGCAGCTCATAACTGTAGGATTTCTCTGATAGATCAGGAACAGCTTTATACCAGTAGAAGCTCCATCCTGCAGACGGATGTTCAACCTCACAGTTCAGAGTTACTGAGGCTCCAGGACTCAGCCATGATGGAGACACAGTGAGGACAGGACGGGGTTCATCTGTTCAATAAAGATTTTCTCTCAATGTTCAGGGTTTAAAATGTGTGTTTAAGACATAATTGTGGATTAAAAAGACAATTCATAATTTATGGGACTACAGTTCAGTTCATGTTGTAAATAAGATTAGAAATGGACACCACAGTAATTCTTTCTGATTTATGTGTCAGAGATTCAGTGATAATCTCACTGTACTCTACATGTACCATCCCAGGACCTTACTTAGAGGTGTCACTAGGTGGAGCATTACACACACACACACACACACACACCCCCGGGGGGGTAAATGCTGCAGGAACTGGATTTAGGAACACACCCATCCCATGGCCAGGGGGCAACAATCCCAAGTATTATGAACTTAAAGAGTGAGACTATGTAAACATCTAAAATATCTCAAATCTCAACATGTAACAATGTTTATATTCTCAGGTTAAAGGAGCTTTGACTCTATTTACTGTCAGAAACTGTCAGTGTGACTGAATCACTCCACTCTGTTGTTTTATGCACATGAATGGCAAAAAGGTTCAAATACCATCAGCTATAACGTCTTCATCTTATTCATTAAACAATAATTTGACTGTATGTTAAGTTAAACTCACCAGTGTTCCCAATCCTGACTGACTGACTGTCCTCTGTGTAGTAAACTGGGTCTCCTCTTCCTCCTCTGCACCTGTAGAGTCCTTCCTGTGAGACTCTGATTTGTCCATTTGAGAGGAAAACTGCATCTTGTGTGGTCAGAGGTTCAGAGTGTTTCTCATCTCTGTACCAGTAGTATTTCCATCCAGATGATGATGATGATGATGATGATGATGATGATGATGATGATGATGATGATGATGATGGGTTCACAGAGCAGGTCAGGGTCACTCTGCCCCCTACTGGAACAGCTGTGTTATCAGCTCTCAGTTCAGCCTTTGGTTTATCTGCAGTTCAGTTTAGAACAAGAACAGAACAAGTAAATGAATCAGAACAATTTAAAGAACTGCATGGAAATATGTCGATAATAAACATCATTTATTGAGCAAACACAGCTAAAATTTTGTCACAAAAGTATTTTTACTTATTTAGATAAAACAGATAATCTGGATGAAAGATCTCCAACTTACATGATACAGTCAGTGTGATGGTATCACTCCACCCTGTTAACAAATAGTTCCTTCTGCCCCTGCATCTGTATCCTCCACTGTCAGACTCAGCAGCTCTGCTGATTCTGTATTCATTGGATGTTGGAGGTGTGTTTAACTTGGCTGGACTCCATTCATACGTCCACTGAGTTCCTCCACCTCCCTGAATCTCACATCTGACAGTGACTGTCTCACCGCTGAATATCTGAGTCCAGGATGGCTGCAGGGTCACAGTGGGCTTAATGTGAACTGTTCACATAAAAATATCCAGTTAGGAGACAAATAAAAACATAAACAGGAGAATCAGTGTTCGTGTTATGGACGAGTCTCGGGGGTCCAGTCCTGTCCAATAAAGTCTCTGTGGCCCCTCAGCTGAATTCTACTGATACTCTTCAACTATCAGTTATACTAATTCATACAGTTTGGTAATGAAAAGTTTAAACATCCATATCCCTGATAAGTTACTGCAGTGAGAGCTCAGCTTAATTATTCAGGTCACAGCAGTTTAGTGCTTCTGCAGCCTGACTGAGGAGGACACTGAGCAGACGGGTCTGTGCAGGTCACACTTTGGGAAGTGCCCCTCACATCTGTCTGAAACTAAAACCAGGTCATTTCACTGTGCAGTAAATTATAAAAGTTTCTAGGTAGAATTTGACTTTCATGGTCTTTGACTGTTCAGTGAACAGATGGACAAACAGTGCAGCTCTTTCAGAGTTTGGAATAAAACACTAAACTCACCAGTTTCCTCCACAGTGACTTCATTGCTGTCCTCAGAGAAGAAAGCTGGATCTCCTCTCCCTCCTCTGCAGTGGTACAGACCTCCTCCTCTAATATCTCTCTTTGCTTCATTTCCTCTCATGAGCTGAGCTTCAGAAGAGACTGAATCACGTCTGAACCAGTCAAACTTCCAGCCAGCAGAGCCCTCCACAAAGCAGCTCAGTGTCACGCTGCCCCCTGCTGGTATGACCTTTGACCTTTGTGCTGTCAGTGTGGCTCTGGGTTTACCTGCTGTTGAGTTTACAGGAAAAAGTTCATTAGATTGTCTCTTGCTTCAGGAAGAACTTTGTTATAGAAATGATCACACTTTACACATTCACTCAGTCATTTATCTGCAAACACCAAACAGAAATTAGTAACACTGCATGTGACACATTAGACTGTCTACAAAACTACACTATAAATTTCCCTGATTATCATTCACTTATCAAACTATCATCTGTGTACATTCTCCTTTAATCTGATAATATTTTAAGACCACCACCACCACGGTGTCTCTCCTTTCTGTTTGCACAGTGAAAAAAAAAACTGCTGTCTTAATCTGCCTGAAATTACAGAGACCGTCAGAGAAAACATTAATTGTTGTGACGACTTGATAATCCCAAAGAAGGAAATTTTTACATTTCCAAATAACAAACTGTGGGTATCCAAAGCTTAGAAAAGTATCATTAATCAGAGGAACATTGCTTTCAACCGTGGTGATGTTGTTCATAGCAGAGAGTTGCAACAGCAAGTGAAACGAGAACCGAAGCTGGCCAAAATTAAATATAAAGTACAGTCACTGCTTGGGAGGGTATTAAGACTATTATGGGAGTGCAACCCAGGAAGTGTCCCATTTCTTTTGGAGGTATGTTTGATTTAGAGCTGGCAAATGATTTGAAAATTTTCTACAATCGTTTTAATGTTCACAATTTTAATGAAGAACTGGCTGTGTACAGGGATGTCTCCCCAAAATGGTCAGTTATTAATATTGATAGATTATCAGTGCTCAAAGTATTTAAGGAGGTGAAAGAGTGGAAAAGTCCAGGCCCAGATAAAATAAATGGACATCTCCTTAAAAACTGCGCAGATCAATAGGCAGGATGGACCCAAAAGACAGAACTCTGGAGGCAAAACTGAACTTAAATGGTGGCTTTATTGTTGAGAAACTTAAAACATGATGCAGAGGAATGGCACCGTAACAAAACTTAAACTAACAGGAAACCAGGAACAAAACCACACCTCCATGAGGGAGGACACAACAGAGAACAGAACACACACACAGGGGCTTAAACAAATTAAACAAGGGACGCAAAACTAAACACGACACATAGGGAACACCAGACTGTCAAACTAAAACAGGAAGTAAACAAACCAGACACAACCACAGACTAAACACAACATGAAGAATAGAATAGACAAGAGACCTCAAACTAACAGATACTGAAACACCAAGACAGCAGTGATGCAAAACCCAGACTAAACTCAAAACCATAATAAACTGAAGACCTACATGAATGAAAACTAAACATAATCAGAGATAACAAAACATAAGCAAAAAGAACACAAGACTGCAGACCATCGGCCCAGGATCGCGACACTCTTGAGTTTCATAAAGTTGCTCATATCTGGAAAGACTCTATTATTGTACCGGTGTTGCTTTAACTTTTCTTGTAATGGAAATATTTGAGAAACTTGTGAGAAATGAAATTTTTTGTGCCACTCAGACAAAATTAGACCCCCTCCAATTCATCAATAGAACAGGGAGGGGTGTGGAGGATGCTGTGTGCACTTTGCTCCAAAAAGTTCTGGAGCGTCTGGATGGGGCACGTAATTTTTCGCGTTTGCTTTTTATAGATTTTTCATCTCTTTTTAATCACATTCAGTCCCATATTTTAGTGAGACGTCTTACATATAATTAGGGCTGCAACGATTCATCGATTAACTCGATTAAATCGATTCTAAAAATTTATCGACACAAATTTACTGTGTCGATGCTTCGTTTAAACTCTGCAGCGCTCAGCTGTCTCGGTGTAAGCGGCGCTCCTCACTAGCATTAGCAGCATTAGTGCTGACGTTTTTTTGTGGGTTTATTGGGGGCTGGCAAACCAACATAGAACTGCATTACCGCCACCTACTGGACTGGAGTGTGAATCACTCACGTATACACAAGCACACATTCTAAAAAGCTCTCCGTCGCTGCGATGGACTTCATTTAACACAGAGTGGATCATCACTAGAGTTGCCACCTGTCTCGTAAAATACAGAACCCCGTATGTTACGGGACTCCGTGGAATACGGCTCCGTAACATTACGGGACGGGTGGCAACTGTCGCTGACATGCATTTCCACGCCTCCACTGCTCTCTGTGTGTCTGTGGGTGTTGTGCTCGCTGAGAATTTCAGCTGCTATTTTTGTCTTTACTTCAGCTGTAGCTACCAGAACTGGTTTGCTAGCGAGCGCGGGCCATTAGCACTAGCGATGGTTCGGTACCGGAAGGCCCGCCCCCCCAGGACCGAGGGGCTCCTTCAAAATATTTTTTATACTTTAATCCCTTATTAGTGACTAAATATAGACCTGCAGTAGAAACGTATTTTCGAGAATGCTTGTGAATACAAAGCATTACACCATTACTCACACATATGCGCCATGGCTCCCGCAGCCACTAGTTTTTCAAAACACTCATAGCAGGCAGCGGTTTTAACTGCGCAAGCGCAAAGAGGCGAAGCTGTGACGGTGAGCTCAAGTAGTGAAAAAGGAAACGTTTTTCCAGCGTCCAAAACAGCAGCTTTTTCTTTTAGTAACCACCATTAAATCTGTGAAACAGCTGGAGGTCCTTCATCAAGCACCTGATCAGCAAGTGTTAAGGTGAAGAAAAGAGAACTTTGTAGCTGCTCCAGTCACCGCTGTTTGTTCACATGGCGAGAAACTGCATTACGGAAGTTAAAATATGCAGATAAACTGTTAATAAAAAAAAGTATTTCTTATCCGATTACTCGATTAATCGCTGGAATAATCGATAGAATACTTGATTACTAAAATAATCGTTTTATGCAGCCCTACATATAATCTTGATTCTGGTCTGGTTTCTTGGCTCATGGATGTTTTAACAGATAGACCACAGAGAGTGCGAGTCAGCAGCATTTTATCTGCTTTTATCCTCCACTGGTTCCCCTCAGGGACGTGTCCTCTCTCCACTTTTATTTGTTCTCTACACAAATGAGTGTCAGAGCCACAACAGAACAGATATATAATTAAGTACACAGACAACTCAGTGATCATCTCTCTGCTCCATGATGCAGATCCTGACCATGGCCCAGTTGTAGATGACTTTGTAACTTGGTGTGGGAATTCCTTTCTGGACATAAATGCATCAAAAACAAATGATCACAGACTTTAGTCGGAAAACTTCATCCTTACCTGCTGTTCATATTCATGGACAGGAAATAGAGGTAGTGGAGAAATATGTCTGTGTAGATTCTCAGTCATCCAGGTCATAGTAGTCTCTGGAGCTTGAAAAAGGCGACTGGACTTCTTTTTGTTTCTTGAAGACGTTTCACCTCTCATCCGAAAGGCTTCTTCAGTTCTCAACCAAATGGTGGAGAGACCCAGGTATTTAAACCCCTGTGGGCGTAGTCCCCTGGAGGTGGTTATGACCCTCTATTGATCATGTGCGTGAACACATGTGCCCAGGTGTGAAGGGGGCGTGGGTCATATTTAATCAGTGGTTTCAGTTGAAACCAATTTAGGACTCCGCTCCATTGTTTCCTGTGGCCTATTGAGGTCACTGGAACAAAGGTGTGAATGGGGGTTGAGACGTCTGGGAAGGGAGCTCAGGACAGCACTGTAAGCGGGGGAAAGTTGGTGACGTAATCCACCTCCTCTGTTCAATGATGGTTGTTCACAGTGGACATAGATGGCTTCTTTCACTCTTCTTTCAAACCATCTGTTTTCCCTGTCCAAAATGTGAACATTGGCATCCTCAAAAGAGTGCCCTTTTTCCTTCAGATGCAGATGTACTGCTGAATCTTGTCCTGTCGAGGTGGCTCTTCTATGTTGTGCCATTCGTTTGTGAAGAGGCTGTTTGGTTTCACCAATGTAGAGGTCCGAGCACTCTTCACTGCACTGAACAGCATACACTACATCGCTGATCTTGTGTTTGGCGGGTTTGTCCTTGGGATGAACCAGTTTTTGTCTTAGGGTGTGACTTGGTTTGAAGTATACTGAGATGTCATGCTTGGAGAAAATTCTTCTGAGTTTCTCTGACAAGCCTGCCACATATGGGATGACAATGTTGTTCCTCTTGTCCTTCCCATTCTCTGTAGTTTGTGTTTGGCCTTCATTCCTGTGCATCTTAGCTGATTTGATGAAGGCCCAGTTGGGGTAACCACATGTTTTGAGGGCTTTCTTAATGTGTGTGTGTTCCTTATGCTTCCCTTCTGCCTTAGAGGGAACACTTTCCGCACGGTGTTGTAGGGTCCTGATCACCCCAAGTTTGTGTTCCAGAGGGTGGTGGGAGTCAAAGAGGAGATACTGGTCTGTGTGTGTGGGCTTCCGGTAAACTTCAATGTTGAGGCTTCCATCTTCCTCGATAAGCACCGCACAGTCCAGGAATGGTAACTTGTTATCTCTGGTGTCCTCCCTGGTAAAACGTATGTATTTATCCACTGAGTTAATGTGACGAGTGAAGGCTTCTACTTCTTGGGTTTTGATTTTGACCCAGGTGTCATCTACATATCTGTACCAGTGGCTAGGTGCCATCCCTTTGAAAGAACCAAGAGCTTTACTTTCCACTTCCTCCATGTAACGGTTGGCTACAATGGGAGACACTGGGGAGCCCATGGCACATCCATGCTTCTGTCTGTAGAATCCATCATTGTATTTAAAATATGTTGTGGTAAGGCAGAGATCTAAAAGTGCACAAATCTGATCTGGGGTGAAGCTGGTTCTGTTCAGTAAGGAATCGTCTTCCTGTAGTCGTCTTCTGACGGTCTCCACTGCCTCAGTTGTAGGTATGCAAGTGAAAAGTGAAACCACATCAAAGGACACCATGGTTTCATCTGGATCCAGTACAAGATTCTGGACCTTGTTAGTAAAATCTGTAGAGTTTTCATTGTGGTGGGGTGTGATGCCAACAAGCGGTGATAAGATGGTGGCGAGGTGTTTGGAAATGTTGTAGGTGACCGAGTTTATACTGCTGATAATGGGTCGAAGTGGGACTCCTTCTTTGTGGATCTTTGGGAGTCCATAAATGCATGGAGTGGCTTCTCCAGGGTACAGGTGGTAGTAAGTGGGGCGGTCAATGGCTTTTTCCTTTTCAAGTTGTTGCAGGCAGCAAACAACTTTTTTCTTGTAGTTGCTTGTGGGATCACGTCTCAAGACCTCATAAGTATTGTTGTCACTGAGGAGTGTAGTAATTTTGTTGTGGTAATCCGATGAATTCAGCACAACCGTGCACCTCCCCTTGTCGGCTGGCAGTATGGTGATGTTTTGATCCTTGCTTAGGGCTGTGATGGCCTTCTTCTCCTGAATGGTGAGGTTGGATGGAGGAAGTCTTGCACTGGAAAGAGTGGCTGAAACTTTCATCCTGATCTGTTCTGCTGCAGGATGAGAAAGTTTGTTATTTCTTATAGCGGTTTCTGTTGCTGTGATGAGGTCTACTATAGGAAGCTGTTGTGGGGCTATGGCAAAGTTGAGTCCTTTGGCTAGCACATTTTCTTCTGGTTTGGTGAGGACCCTGTCTGATAGGTTCTTCACCCACTTTCCTTGGTTTCCATTGCTTATCGTGTCGTCCTGTTTGTTAACAGATGAATGGTATGCCTTGGTTTGCAGAGTTTGAAATTTACGTAGTTGTCTTTCCTTGCCTTTGATGTGTTGTGCGAGCTGGGCTTTGTCCACAAATGTAGAAACTTCTTCTGCGATGATGTGAGGTAAGAGTGATGAGAGTTTCTGCTGCGTCTGGTGGATTTTGTTCTGGAGTGCATCTATGGTGAAATGGACCTGTCTTATCCTTTCACTTAAAAGGTGGTTCTGTGCTCTCCATAGAATTTGGTCAGCTCTATGTCCTTTTACTGTGGACCCAAGGTGCAAACTCTTGGGAACCAGTCTGGACTGGCTGCATCTCAAGTTGAAACGAAGGTGGTTCCTGTAGTCCGCTAGCTTTCTTGAGTCCCTTTCATACTCCCGCACCAATTGAAGGGTGTTCCTCCCAAAGTGCAAGGCAATATGTCTGTGTAGATTCTCAGTCATCCAGGTCATAGTAGTCTCTGGAGCTTGAAAAAGGCGACTGGACTTCTTTTTGTTTCTTGAAGACGTTTCACCTCTCATCCGAAAGGCTTCTTCAGTTCTCAACCAAATGGTGGAGAGACCCAGGTATTTAAACCCCTGTGGGCGTAGTCCCCTGGTGGTGGTTATGACCCTCTATTGATCATGTGCGTGAACACGTGCCCAGGTGTGAAGGGGGCGTGGGTCATATTTAATCAGTGGTTTCAGTTGAAACCAATTTAGGACTCCGCTCCATTGTTTCCTGTGGCCTATTGAGGTCACTGGAACAAAGGTGTGAATGGGGGTTGAGACGTCTGGGAAGGGAGCTCAGGACAGCACTGTAAGCGGGGGAAAGTTGGTGACGTAATCCACCTCCTCTGTTCAATGATGGTTGTTCACAGTGGACATAGATGGCTTCTTTCACTCCTCTTTCAAACCATCTGTTTTCCCTGTCCAAAATGTGAACATTGGCATCCTCAAAAGAGTGCCCTTTTTCCTTCAGATGCAGATGTACTGCTGAATCTTGTCCTGTCGAGGTGGCTCTTCTATGTTGTGCCATTCGTTTGTGAAGAGGCTGTTTGGTTTCACCAATGTAGAGGTCCGAGCACTCTTCACTGCACTGAACAGCATACACAGTGGAGAAATACAAATATTTGGGCACTATACTGGACAACAAACTGTCATTTAATGCAAATATAGATGCCATTTGTGCAAAGGCTCATCAGCATATGTATTTGTATTGGAAACTTAGGGGTTTTAACGTGGATAATATTTTAATGAAAATGTTTTATTCTTGTTTTATTGCGTCTGTTTGAACTTTTTCTTTAATCTGTTGGTTCGGATCTCTGAGCCTCAAGAACAAAAGGAGGTTGAAGCTGTGTAGAAAAGTGGCAGCTATAAAGCTTACTGATCTTACCCTCCTGTACAGGGTTAGAGCCACCCAAAAGGCAGAGAGGATTCAGAGTGATAGCACTCACCCCCCCTGTCCTCAAAGTATCAGCTATTGCCTTCAGGAAGGAGGTACTCTCTGCCACAGTGCAGAACAAACAGATTGAGTTTCTCATTTATTCCCACTGCTGTTAACTTTTAGATGATTCTGTGTCCCTGGTTGTATGTTTGATTGTTTGATTCATTCTTGCTGTTGGCAGCAAAACAAATTGCCCCTCAGGGATAATAAAGTTAATTGATCGATTGATTGATTGATTGCCTGGAGACAGCTGGATCATTGTTGGAGGCAGAAATATTTCTTGTTTCCTGTTCAGACAGATGCATACAGTAAAACATTAAAGTTCAACATGAATCAAAGTCCAACTTACCTGAAACTGTCAGAGTGAAGGCATCACTCCATCCTGTAAAGAGATAGTCACTGCTACCCCGACAGCTGTAGGCTCCTCTGTGGGACCCTGAAACTCTGCTGATCCTGTATTCTCTGGATGTTGGAGGGCTGATTGTGTTGGGTGCTCTCCATTCATATTTCCACACCTTTCCTTCACCTCCTTCAATCTCACATCTGAGGCTGATTTTCTCACCAGTGAATATCTGAGACCAGCTGGGATGCAGTTTCACAGCAGACAAAACTGTTCCCAACAAACACACAAAAAACACACAATGTGGATAAAAACACACACAAAGGAAAAACCTTCATAGTTATAAAGTGATACTTTGATGTTTGATCATCGATGTGTGTTTTATTTTACAACAAAACTTAACACTCACCTTGTTCCTTAATCATAACTGTATCACTGTCCTCAGAGAAGAAAGCTGGATCTCCTCTCCCTCCTCTGCAGTGGTACAGACCTCCTTGTGAGACTCTAATATCTCTGTTTGCTTCATTTCCTCTCATGAGCTGAGCTTCAGAAGAGACTGAATCACGTCTGAACCAGTCAAACTTCCAGCCAGCAGAGCCCTCCACAGAGCAGCTCAGTGTCACGCTGCCCCCTGCTGGTATGACCATTGACCTTTGTGCTGTCAGTGTGGCTCTGGGTTTACCTGCTGTTGAGGTTACAGGAAAAAGTTCATTAGATTGTCTCTTGCTTCAGGAAGAACTTTGTTATAGAAATGATCACACTTTACACATTCACTCAGTCATTTAGCTTCTAGCAGCAAATAGAAAATATTTAGCTGCCTGTGACACATTAGACTCAGTGTCTTCATACTGAACTACACTACAGACTCCCTCTGATTTATTCTTCATCTATACAAAGACAAATGTTGCACATACAAATGACTTTTAGATGTTTTGTGTCCTCTGTACATTTTCCTTTAATAACACTCTAAAGTGACTCTACACTGAATGGTGTCTTTTCTTCCTGTGGGAGCTGCAGGGGGCTGGATCAGTGCTGGAAGTCAAGTCAAGTCAAGTCAAGTCAAGTTTATTTATAAAGCACATTTAAAACAACGACGTTGACCAAAGTGCTGTACAAGATCTGTAACCCCAAGGACTATACTAAATAAAAATAAAAATATATAAATAAATAAATAAAATAATAAAATAAAAATAAATAAATAAAAACATTAAGAACAATAAATAACATAAGAAAATTAAAAAATTAAAACGTTTAAAACAAGTACCATAAAAATACCATAAAACAATCATCTAAAAGGAGGTAGCACTGCAGCCAAATGCCAAGGAAAAGAAATGTGTTTTTAATAGAGATTTAAATGTGTGTATCGTCTGAGCTGTGCGGATATGGAGAGTGTCTCCATCACAAAACCTTGATGATGGAGACACAACACACTGTACAACTGTCACACACAGTACTCATTTTGATCAGCATTTTGAACCTTTAATATTTACTTTGCTGTATTTCAAAATAATTAAGGATATATTTCAAAAGCTGTAATTAATCTGAAGTGTGACTGAGTTTATTGATCAGTGATGAGAAGAAGAATCTAGAAGGAAGTTAAACACTTCCAAATCCTGATGAGTCAGAAACATGTGGAAATATTAACATTTCTGAATCTGACAGTAAATCCTAAAACACAAGTACATCAGACAGTACACAAGGAACATGAATATTAATAATCTATCTACAATCAATCAAAGTAAAAACTGCTTTGATCCTGCTCACCTTTAACTAACATCCAGCTCTGTGGTGACTCTCTTCCTGAGTATTCACACTTGTAGAAACCTTCATCAGACTTTGACACTGCAGAGATCTTCAGCTCCTCTCGGGTATCATTTTGAATAAGTTTGTCATTGTGGTAGAAAAACACATTGGAAAGTATTTTTTGTGTCCTCGAACTGCAGCTCAGACTAACAGAAGCTCCTTCAGTCACAGGATGAACAGGACTCACCAGGATAGGAGCATCAGGATCATCTGTGACACAATCAAACACAATTGTTTCAGTCAGATCAGCTGGTGCAGACTTTTAGAAAAAGCTGACACACAATAATAAGAACAGATTGAACAAATGCTTTTCATCATGAAGATCTAATATCTGATCTTGTATATTTAAAAACTTCTGTATGTGTCAAACAAACAACTTTTTACTAAATAATTTGTATAGAACTTAATTTGAATTATGATCTGTGACATGAAAAAACAACTTCAGATCACACTGCACACAAAAACTTCTCTAAACCAAACTCTCATCATAATGAGGAAAAATATGTGACTGAGTTCTTTTTGGAAATGATGATGATGATGTCTGTATCCACGAGCTCTTTCTTTCAGTCACTACCTAAAGTTTGTGACCATAGGTCAGGGTGGGGACATAGATTGACTGGTAAATCAACAGTTTTGCTTTTATGCTCAGCTCTCGTCACCACGATGCTGCGTTTGTTCAGGGACTGAATGACCTGCAAAAACGGGACAGACATCACATACTCTCACAGCACCCCCACAGGATGTTGAATGCCTTGTCCAAGTCCACAAAGCACATGTAGACATGTTTGGGTCGGCACACTTAATCCTTGAGAGGATACCGATCTGGTCCAGCGTTCCATGAACAGGGAGTTGGAAAGGAGAGTTTGTCTTATGGGAAGCTGAGGAGTTTGATCCTCCTATAGTTGGAGCACAGCCTCCCACTACTTTAAGATGGGAACCACCACCCCAGTCTGCCAATCCAGAAGCTTCACCCCAGATCTCCATGTGAGGTTGCAGAGGCATGTCAGGGTGAATTTCATCTGCCACCACGGAGCTGTTCAGCTACCTCAGGGGCCTCACCCCCAGTGATGGGTGAGTCTTTGTGCTCACCTCAACACACGACCTGGACTCTGGAATGAGTCTGGAGTAGCACTGTTTTAGACATAGAAACTACATTAAAAACTACAGTAAAAGTGGCAAAAAGTCAAAGTCGCACAAATCGGATTTTCACTCTAGTCAGATGCTTCTGCAGGTCCCGATTGTTCCTAATGTTAGTTCCAGTAAAAATCATCTCCTAAGTCGGCTCATAAAAGTCAGATTCTCGCCTACCTCTGTTGAAAAATCTGGTCCCATTGTAATACATTTCCAATTAAATTCAAATCATTACTTTCATTTCTGTGCAGCAAATAAACATGAAATAACCAAACATAAAGCATAAAGCTCTGAATTTCCAGCTGAAATTTATTACATACATAAACTGTAAAATACTGCTGTGTAATTCTGATAACAGAGAAACAGATAAACTACTGACAATAATGTGAAGGACACACAGGTACACAGCGCAGGTCTGACTCCAGAGCAGTGGTAGATGTGTGTAAAATGTCACGTAGGTGGAGTCACTCAGTCTGGATCTCAAGCAGTTCTTGTTAGAGTTCAGAACAGAGAAAATCTGCATTCACAAACATGTGGAGCCAAACAAGATGAACATTTTCTTTGCAAATGTTCATCTCTGGAAACTTGATCTTATCCAGCTGCTGGTGTTGTGCCAAAAAGGGATTTCAGAAAAAAAAACAATAACCTGATTTCCAACGTTTTTGTGTGTTTTTGATGTATAATGTCTCTGATTATATTGGTTAGTAGACTGTAGTCAACAGAATTTATGAAGGCCTTATAAATAAAATAAATGAAGAAATGACCTGTTTTGTATCTTTATGACTGTGTTACTGTATCTACATTATAATCAACCGGCTCCTTTTTGGCCACATCAACTCTCTTTATAGAGCTGTGATGTTATATTTCTGCTGCACTCTTGGGCAGATCTCTCTGAAAAAATGAGTTTTAACCTGATAAAGAAAATATAAAAGTCACTTTGCTAAAATGAGATTGCAGCTTCTACCTGTGACAGGAGTGTTCTTTCTCACTCAAAATAAATTGATATTATTCATGAGAAAAATGTTTGACAGATGATTGGCCAAAAATTAATTTAGAGCAATTTTTTTTTTTTTTTTTAGGCAAATACCAATAATCACTTTTTGGTTCGCCATCGACACAAAGAGGCACGAGAGAGATGCTGGTGTCGGCTGATGACAGGTGGAGCATTAAGATGTGTGGCAGCATCTGTGTGTCTACAGTGACTCCACACAGAGTACACAGAGGGAGAGGCTGCTGCAAAGTTTGCTCAGAGACCAACAGTCTCAAATCTGTTTGTGTGACACAAAATAAACTTTTACAGTGTTTTAGGTGAGAATGTAGATGTGTAAACCTCAAATATCTGCTCAACTTATCAAGATATCATAACTGCAAAAGTGCTCCAGTGATTTCTGAGATGCTCGTTCCCGCTGGTCTAACAGCCAGTTCTCCTCACCAGCTGTCAGCTGACCGGGTGGTCGATGCTCACCATACCCGGAGAGAACGCCTGAATCATTTTCACAACTTTCTCCACTGAGTGGGAAAATTTGTTTTTCAACTCAAATAACCTCTGTGTATTTCTTTGGTATGTAATTGTAATTTTCTAGCACAAAGACGAAGTGTGTGAAGATGAGAAAACAACTTAACTGTAAGCTGTGTCCAAGGCCATGACGCACTTGTTATCATGCAGGTGCTACATGGTGGTGAGAACCTGAACTCCCCATGGCTAGCAGAACAAGATTGTATCAACACAATAGTATAAAGGAATGGGTGTTATTCTGTGCTTTGGTCAATGCTGGTGCGAAGGCTGCTCGTGCTGTATTGATTCCTTTGCAAAGGTTATATTCTTACTTTCAATAAATCATCAGAAAATCAGTTTGGTTTCAGAGCACAACTTATTTTTTCCACCACAAGTGGAAGTTAAGCACAGATATAATTCAGTCAGATCGTCTCTAACGGTTGATGTTTGGCTTATTTCAGTGTTTCATTTGTTCCTCAGCAAATCGGTTTGGCTGAGATTAAAGGTAAGCTTCATAGCTGGATAGTTTTATTTAACTTTAATGTCTTACTGTCAGGAAGTGAATCATTCACTCATTGTTATTCCTTGATGTTCGGTACAACAGTACAGCTGCTGCAGTTCCTCAACGATTAAATAAACCAAAGAAAATAATGAGCAGAAGTTCAGGCTCCATTTTAACACCTTCAGCTGTGCTTCACACTGTCACAGTTGCCAGGCGACAGGAGCTATGCTGAGGTAAGGGCTGGTGATGCAGATATGACAGATAGACCATCCCATTTCACTGCCCCTCACTTCCTGCCTTCCTGGTCTACGTAGGCTGCAGCTTTAGAAGGATGCAGCTCTGAATCGAGACAAACCCAGAGTACCAAAAATAAAGCAGGAAGACAGAAAAATACCCACAACAGAGACTAAGACTTGACAACAGGAAACAGGGAACACAGGGGAGGTGAAATAAACCGAAAACTCAAGAACTGAAATATAACCTACGAGGAAGCTCGAAAGATAAACTAAAGTACAAACTCAGAGAAGCATAAACTTTACAAAAACATGTGTCAGAGACCGAGGAGCATGACAGAAAGTTGCTGCTCTGAACGATGTATAAAATCTGCATTTGTTGTTACACTCAAGAAGTTTTGGTAAATCAATTTAAAAGACTGAGTGAAATGAGATGAACAACCAAGAGTGTTATCCTGCTTTGGTGAGACGACTAAAATTGTCTGAAATATTCATTTTTGTCTCAGAACATGACTAATGCTCATGTTTCTAAATCATTCAAATGTAAGAAGAAAATGTATAATAACATACCCTGTACAGTGATGTTGACTGCACTGCTGAACTCTCCTGATCCAGACTCACACCAGTAGACTGCAGCATCTGACTTTGTCAAGAAACTGATGTAACATGTGGATCCAGTCATTGTCCTACAGTCAGAGTTCAGTCGGCCGTCCTCAGTGAACTTCTTCACTCTCCACTCAGCAGAGTTTCCCTCACAGGTCAGTGAGACAGAGTCAGAGGTGAAGTGTTGCACTCTGTCAGGACTCACTGTGAGAGACGCTGCTGAATGAACATCTGGAAACATGCAGGGAGGAGACAAAGCTCACAGATGTTAGGATTAAAATATCACAGTGAAAATGTTCATTTGCTTCCTGAAGATCAGAGTTAATATTTCAACAAATTGTAATTTCCTGCTTGAAAACAAAATACCCTTTAAGTATGTTTGAACAGTTTAGCACATTTTGGATAAACAATAATATAATTTGTTATTTGTGAAATGAGAATAAATCTTCTTTCTACTTTGTCAGAGCTGTTAACCTGCCTGCTGACTCCTTATTAACTGTAACCACTAAACAAAGTGTTTCATTGATGCAAATCCAGTTTGTCCAGTAAGAAAAAATAATGACTACAAACAGTAACCTGAGATTCAGTCTCCAAAATAAAAGTACTCATTGCAATGACAAAATTATTAGAATATCATATTTTTCTTTTTTATGTTATCATATGAAAAATATATAAAAAGAAATAAAAAATTCAGTTTGATCTCAGAGAGAAAAGAAAAATGTGTGCAGACATTTTATCATCGTGAAAATTATATTTTAATGAGCTGAATCTGAAAAACTGATGGATAAAAATGTTGACATAACATCAGCTTATTGAAAGGATAGAGAGAAACAAACTGACCTGCAGACCAGACAATCTTTGGTTCACTGTGATCAGTGTGATACTCTGGGTCTCCTCTTCCAGCTCTACACACATATCCTGCTGTGTGTGTCTGTCCATCAATGATGTAGGAGTCCTGTGCAGTCCCACTGCCATCAGGTAGCAGCTCATAACTGTAGGATTTCTCTGATAGATCAGGAACAGCTTTATACCAGTAGAAGCTCCATCCTGCAGACGGATGTTCAACCTCACAGTTCAGAGTTACTGAGGCTCCAGGACTCAGCCATGATGGAGACACAGTGAGGACAGGACGGGGTTCTAGTGGGAAAAGATTTTATCTCAGTGTTTAGTCTTCATGAACTACAAGAGTGAGACTATCTAAGCATCTAAAATCTCTCTAATCTCAACATGTACTAACAAAAACACATTTTTACAGCCTGTTTATATTCTCAGGTTAAAGGAGCTTTGACTCTACTTACTGTCAGAAACTGTCAGTGTGACTGAATCACTCCACTCTGTTGTTTTATGCTGTGAACTTTTCATTCGGCCCTTACAGCGGTAGTTTCCACTGTTGATTGTTGAAACAGGTCTAATCCTGTATTCATTTTGATTTTCAGGTTTTCTGTAGCTGTTTCTTTCCCATTCATAATCCCACTCAGTGTCTCCTCCATGGATCTCACATCTGACAGTGATCGTCTCTCCTCTGTATATCTCAGTCCAGTTTGGATGCAGAGTCACAACAGCTTTGTTTGACACTGTTAATGTTCAAGAAAGAACAACAAGAACACATGAATGACAAAAAGGTTTAAATACATTCAGATATAATGATTTTTATACATTTGATTTTTTCTAAATGTTCCTGTTTTTTGTTCTATTTATGTGTCATGTTTATGTGGGTTTCATGTTTAATATTTATATTGTTGTGTTGTGCATTTTGTGGACATTTAATCTATTTGCCTAAACTCAAAAGCACTTTGAGTCGACTCCTGCTGTTCTATAAAATTAATTTGTGGTGATGCAAGTTGGGATGTTGAACTGTTACATTCTCCTTTATGTCAGAAGAGGTCAGCCCTGCTACGGTTATTAGATTTTTCTTGGGTTTTGATTATGACTAATAGTGCCATCTAGTGGTTGACAGCCATCAGCAGCAACTAAGTTAGGGAAATATCCATGTTGTCTGAAAGATTAAACATGAAAACAAGTCTTAAAGGCAGCATGGTGTCATGGTGGTTAGTGCTGTTGAATCACAGCTAGAAGGTCTGGGTTGGCCCGGGCCTTTCTGTGTGGAGTTTGCATGTTCTCCCCGTGTTTGCGTGGGTTTACTCCAAGTTTCCTCCCACAATCCAAAAATATGCAGTTTAGGTTAATATGTGATTCTAAATTGCTGATAGGTGTGAATGTGAGTGTGAATGTTTGTCTGTCTCTCTGTGTTAGCTCTGCGACAGGCTGCGACCTGTACAGGGTGGACTCTGCCTCCCACCCTATGACAGCTGGGATAGGCTCCAGCCCCACTGTGACCCTGAACAGGATAAGCAGAAGAGATTGGATGGATGGAAGTATTCTATCAATTATTCCATTGACCAATCGATTAATCAGATAAGAAATATTTTTTTCATATTAACAGTTCATCTGCATATTTTAACTTCTGTACTGCAGATTTTTCTCTGTGTGAAACAAACAGGGAGGATGGAGCAGCTACAAATTTCTCTTTTCTTCACTTGCTGATCAGGTGGTTGATGAAGGACCTCCAGCTGTTTCCCAGTAAAGGTTTAATGGTGGTTACAGGAAAAAGTTTCACTAGCAGATTGGATGCTGTAGAACACATCAGTCAAACTCAAGGCCCACGATAAGTTCATATGGCTGTTATTAATGGCCCACCAGTAAATAGTGCTCCCACCACTTATTGTCACGGTGAGGGGCTGCGTGCGGAGGGAGAGGACCCAAGTGCAGGACATACGCAGACGTAAACGAAAACTTGTTTATTTGCAGGGACTCGAAAAATACAAAAACTTGAAATCTCAACCAGTGCAAAACAAAACAGAAGCCTGGGAGAAACCAGAAACCAAAAACCAAAACACACAGCTAGGAGGGGAACACTGGGGAGAACAATGACAACGACGCAACAACAAACAAAGGAAGACTCAGGGCTTAAATACACACAAGGGGATTAGGGCAAGTGGAAACAACAGGGGACAACAGGTGAACCAAATAAACCTAATGACAAAGGGGAAGCAAAACTAGATACAAAACACAGGGAACACGAGACTGTCAAAATAAAACAGGAACTGACTAAACATAACAGACGCAGACCTAACACTGAAAACTTGACAAAGGGAACATACACAAAAAACAACAAGGGAAACTAAACAGCATACACAAACAATATAACTATAAGAAACACTAAGAAACATAACCTGAAAAGTACAACAAAGAAGGCTACACAAAAGAAACTCAAAACGCTGGGCCACCGGCCCAGGACCATGACACTTATACTACAAACCCCACTATGCACTGCAACAGCTGCCATGCAGGTGAAGACCTGTGCATTAACCTGTTTTTGTGGGGTTACCAATGACACATTAAACAGTGGTCAGCAGATAAAAACATTGGTCAGGACTTTTTACAGCAACATTTAAGCTAGCCTCACCAAGAAGTAGACCTGCACAGGTGAGCTGACAGTGAATCACTGCGTCACACCCTGGAAATGGAATAAGAGAGAAAACTTTCTTGTTGCAACGACTTTTGGAGGATGACTGAGTGTCAAAAAGGCAGCAAAGACGCTGCTTCTCTCATCAAGGACAGACTGACTGGACTGTAGAGGACTGAGGTAAGGTCATTTTCTCTGATGAAGACCCTTTCTGATTGTTTGGGGCATCTGGAAAAATGACTGTTTAGAGAAGAAAAGGTGAGTGCTACCATCAGGCTGGTGTCATGCTAACAGTAAAGCATCCTGAGACCACTCACAATTTAGCCTGAGAACACAGCCATGAATAAAGAACAACACAAAAACATCCTTCAACAACTTGGCAAAAGCTCAAAGAACAAAACATCAAGATGAGGTGGCCCAATTCAGCTCTTCACTGCTGTCTGTCCCTCAGTTTTATTTGAACGTTGAGGGGTTTTGTATTTTGTTTCTTCTTCATGTTTTCTTTTTTTCACAGGTGCAGCAGATGATAAACCATTGTGGTTTTTCTAATTGTGCTCTGTTCTACGTTTTATAAGGCCCGCGGATGATTTATATAGCTATTATTAATAGCCCACGGGTAAATAGCGCCCCCACCACTTATACTACAAATCCCATAATGCACTGTAACAGCTGTCGCGCAGGGCAGACCTGTGCGCTAACCTTTTTTCTGTGTTCCCAATGACACATTGATCGGTGATCATTGATTAGCACTTTTTACAATAAAATTTGAGCTAGTCTGACCCCCAAAAATGACCAAATGAAAAGTAGAAAACAGGGATTTTCCGGACAGGCAAGGAAAGGAGCTGATCTTTTCTCCGCCTGCGATGTGCGGGAAAAAACGCTGCACAGCAAAGTCCTGAAGACAGAACGTGTCATAAGCACCAAAACACAGACTGTGAACTTTTTAAGAGGCAAAGGTTTAAATCACCGCAGTTTTGAAGGAAATAGCTTCAGAATTTGGTGACGTGCCTCATCATACAGGTGCAATGAGCTACCTGAGGAAATCTGTCAAGTTCATGACAAGTAAAGTAAAAGTCTGAGCAGGACTCCGGGATGAAAGGTTGGCTGTGTGAGTCGGCTTTGTCTGCACATAAGGAAGCATCTTAATACGTCCCTGCAGCTTCGTGATTACGTTGCTATCATAGCAACAGATAGCGAAAAATTTTCTGTTTTAACCCTTATGCCCTCCAAGGGCATTTTTGTGTGTGCTTACAGACTCACACACTCATTCTCTCTCCTGCACATGCACATGCACGTGCGCGCGCGCACACACACACACACACACACTTAGGGGTCCCTTGGTATTCACATGGCTCCATAAAATGACTGAATCTAATGGAATACAGTCAAAATGTCAAATATCACTACTTTTCTTCAAAATGAAATGCTAACATTACAGAATGCATGATTTTATACTGCAGTGAGATCAAAAACTGTGGTTTCTATGGAAGTCAATGAGGCATTTTGGCCATGAAGGTGTCCAGAGGGTGCAAAATTTGAAATCTGGCACTACATAAAAAAATAAGAATGCAATCAAAATAATTTTGTTCCTAGTCTTTGACATATCCAAGGCTCTAATCACCACCAATGCACGATCCATTTATTATTTGTTATATGAAAAAAAAAATTTTTTTTGTGGGTTTTTTTTGCATAAAAAATAAAATGCAGTCATTGACATAATAAAACTGGCATTTAAAGGGTTAAAATCCTGAAAAAGATTGATTGTTTGCTATTTTTGAGTAGGACTGAAGTTGATTAAGTGATTTATGAAAAAAAAGGAAAGAAAGTATTGATGTATGATGATTTTATAGCAGTTTTAAGGTGCGTGTACATTTTTGCCGCAAAGGTGTCCAGAGGGTTCAAAATCAGAGGAGGGCATAAGGGTTAAATCTGTATTTGTATGGTCCTTTTCCTCAGTTTTATTATTCATTTGCTTATTATTGCATACCTCCTAGCTTGTTATCCTCCACAAGAGTTAATATTCTAAAGTTGTTTTTATACTGTTACTGTTTTGTTTTTGAAATTTCTTTAATAAAAGATCAAAAATAACAAAAAAACAAAAAAAAAAGTGATTACATTGCTGTCAGTCAGGATTTGGCCCAGAGCTTGATTGACAGCACGCAGGGAAGAAGTGCAGAGGTCTTGAAAAGGAAGGGCCAACACTGCCAATGTGTAATTTTCAATAAAAGACTTTGAACCTTATGAAACTTATGAAATGTAGCTACCAACAACAGAAATTAGTAACTCTGCAGAAACATTTAAATAAATGATAAAGTTAGAAATACTGAATAAATAAACTCAAAGTATTTGATGTAAATTACAGTGAACAGATTTCCAGTAAAAATATCCAACACAGCTGAAAGTCAGTGAAGTTTGGAGTTTCATATTAAACAGCTTCTAATTTCAACTGTTATCATCAAAACATCAAATGGGGGAATATTTCTGGAGAACTGTGTCCATTCTTTCAGTTTAGTCCCCACACTTGTCACGCTGCAGTGAAGCTGTGTATATGATACATGATATAGTTATTTTCATTTGTTACCCATGTGTGTGTGAAGACTTTCACGGCTCTTAGAGGCGCCTTCACATTCATACAGAGGTAGATAGACACCTCAACACTTTAATGAACTGTAAGTGTGAGAATTCATAATAGGACTCATTATTAAAATCTTCAGGCAGGACTGTGACTGACTGACCTCTGGTTGCTGCACACATTATATAAACAGGAAGAAAAATATTTCTCACCTTCAGCATTTCCATAGATGAGTGTACTGAGCACTGAAATAATGAAGAAACCTCATCAGATATTAAACAACTTACAAAATTCAAATCAACATGAATCTAAACTGAAGCTTTTTAAGGTCAGTTTTCACACAGTAACAGCTCAGCACCACATTTCTGTGTTCCTGGAACATTAGTTGTTAGACAGGCTCACAGGAAAAAACCTTCACAATGAAATATTTCAAATATCAAAGTCCATTTTCAGAGCAATGAACACAATAAGTTCAACAACATTAATACAGTGTGCAGTGACTGTAACTGGTGCAGAAAGCAGCAGCGTATCTAACTCAATGTTCCAGTTTGAACTGAGCCAAAGCACCAGCCAACATTTAGTTTCATCAATGCTGAGAATCACAAGTATGCTTGAAGTTCTCAGAGAAGCAGGTTAAAGCAGTGATACACTGTAATTCTCACAGTGGAGGGAAAATGCTGTTAATCGGTGCTGCTGAAACAAAGAGAGTCAGAAGTGGACTTACAGAATAACCCCGTCATGCAGAGTAAAATGTGCTTCATCCTCACGTCCAGCCCTGCTGCACTCTGACCCACAGCTGAGCTCAAAGTGTTTCACTGTGTGAATAATAAATGCAGAAGAAAGAGAAGCTGCACTGAGTATGGATGAGACCAGAGTTTGACTCTGACTTCTTCTTCTATCACCTCTCTGTGCTTCCTTCCTTTCACACCAACCTCAAACAGCTCCTGTAGCTTTGACCGCAGCAGTTGGTGACGTGTTCACATTTCCTGTCCACCCCAAACACCCAGTGTGTTTCTTGTGTTTTGCTGTTACTTTTCTCTAAAATGTACAAATGTGTTGTGTTGCTTCAAGTCAGGTGACAGACTTCGCAGCTCATAGTTTTAGTCTTTTTTGTCGTGTCCTGTGGGTCGTGATTGTAAATTTTCTTCTTCTGCAGGTTTCTGCTGACTGAACATCATCTTCTCAGCCAGTGTTTTGGTAAATTGATCATTATTCATGGTGCCATCTATAAATGTCATCTCTCTAACATATTTCTCTCAGCTCTTTGTCATCACACCTCCAGGACCTCCAGGACTCTGCACTCACAGTCCTGTTCTGGACTCCATTGGAACACATTTATTTGTTCTCAGTGACCAAAGTGAGCTCCCAGTATTCATCAAGCTTCCTCTTATCTTCTTCAGCAAATTTTAGTTGTGTGGTTGATGTGATGCAATGTCCTTTACACTGTGTGAACCATCCAAGAACCCCCACCCTCAGTGATAGCTTCATTTTCTGTCTTTCTGATCAACAATCAGATTTTTCAGTCTGTGGAAATTATTTTCCACATGGAGTCAGGATGCAGACCTGTTTTGATTTCTAGTTCTCCAGTGTTTCCAGTGTGTAGTGTCTAGTCCGTGTCTCTCTTTCTTTCTTACTTCCTGTTTTATTTTGATATTCTTTTCCCTGTGTGTTGTGTTCTATTTTGCTTCCCCTGTGTCATTAGTGTTATTTTGTTCACCTGTGTTTTCCAGCTGCACCCACTTCCCTCATGCTTAGTGTGGGCAGCCCACTCCATGTGAGTCCCACAGTGCAGGGTCCAGATGTGCCCAACATTTCATGCAGTTTGGGTCTGTCTACATGACCCCTATTATGACCCAGGTCATGTTTTATTGTGTGTTGTGTTTGTTCCTCCCAGTGCTGTTCATTGTCTTCTGTGTTTTTGAGTGTGTAAGCTCACAGTGACAGATGGTCATTGGTTCCAGACTGGAGGCGCCAACTTTAAATTGGGACCTACAAGATCAGCTGGAATCCGGCTACTTCCTGATTTTAACCATGCAGTGTGTGAAGTAGATAGTATACAGAATACTGTATGTATTCTGTAAGTATACAGAATACATCAGAAAAACTGTGGTGTGTATCTACAATATGACTGATTTATCTCTAAAAGATTACGAGATGCATTCATTATTTTCAATTATAGTTTGTAATTGTTTATTTAAAATAACAAAATAATAATAATTTAGTAAACTGGTTGTAGAAGCTCAAAAACAGAGGCCAGATAACAGAATTTATGTGGAACCAGTTTTATATCTCTTTATAATAAAGAGGTTTGATAGGAAGAAGCTAATGTGTTTGTAGAAGTAGGTTTTTTTTAGTTGAATAAGTATAAATGGCTAATTTGGTAATTAAAGCACAGTTTATGTGAGCAGACGTTATTTAATAAAGTGACTGGATTCCATGAAGACATTAATGGTATTTTTCATGTCTGCAGCAGTGTGAGAACAACAAGCTGAGCTCTCTCTGCTGTCAGCTATCAGGGCTGAAACATGTTACCTGGAAGGCAGCACACATTTAGCTTCAGTTGTTCTTCCTCATTTTAGTTCTGCAGGCTGATGAAGAAACAATGAGGTCATTGTTGTTATTTTTAAAGTGCAGAGATGGTACAGATAAGCCTGCAGCTAAGTGGTCACCACAGTTACACCACACAGAAATATTCACACAGTATTTTCCATTACACATGCATCTTTTTTTTAAAGCGACCCTTCTTGTCATGGTGTTTGAGCTGAAGACAAGTATGTGAGTCGATTCATCAGCAGGTCGAAATAAGAAATAACTTGCTGGATTTTAAATGATGTACAATGATGTACTTTGATGATCTCTTTACACAAATGTAACACAACAGAACAACATTTTTACATGATGTTGACAATCCTCACAGCTCAAATAGATTAATATTGATGTTTTATTCAAGCCTGCATTGTTCATAATGGCCAGAAGGGGCTGACTCCTCTAGTTGAAGCCTGATTGTATTGAGGTGTTGCAGACATGTGACCACTAATAACATGATATTAACCCTATAACGCAGAAAGTCTCAACTGTGACACAACGTACTTAAAAATTGCTGCTGTTCAAGGACTTCCGGCGGCAATTACCATGATGATTCCAGATTGTGTGTGAAGTGCATTTTCTCAGCTTTCAGAAACTGTTTGTATTTTTCTGATAGGTCAAACGGTCACAGAATTACTGTAATTCAAAGTTCCTTTGGTCAGCTGGCTAAGTGATGATACACTCAGCCTTAAACAGCTGTTCACTGCAGGTAAGGGCACGTAACGGGTGCTTCAGTGGCGATTGGCGGCGTTATAGTGTTAACTTGTCCTCCATTTTGGGTGTGTGGCATTCATGGTGACAATGTAGGATCAAGGAGACTGTGTATCTGGGGCTAGAGACTGGTCTGCAACCATCTGGCAACCACTGGTCATCAGGAAAAGAGTGATTGATGGAGGTTGCTGGGAAAATGATTGCTAATGTTGCAGTCACACAGGCCTACAGACCTGTCAGGGACCCCCTGGAAACCACCCGCTGCTAGAAAAAACTTGTGTTGCCCAACTGGTTGGCAAAAACCTCCTTGTGATTGCTTTGGTTGCCTTTGTAGTCTTTGTACTCACTATGTACTTGGTGAGGGTTGTGTATAACCTTAACAATCATTCACAGAGGCGAGGATGTAGTACAACTCTTATACTTGGTATCTCAACATTAGTAATCAATATCAGAACATAGTGATCTTGACAGTCCAACATAATCGAGCACCAAGTGCTCACTAGAATATATCACAGTTGCTAGCATATTGCTGCACTTGCCAGTAGTTTATATAGTGATTGACTTGTCTACAAACACTGCTCACTGAGCTGTATTAAAACTTGAAAACGTGGACGCAAACAGGAAGTGGAGAAGGTCCTCCTTCAAAGTAAAAGTTCTCAGCCCTGCAATCAAGTTTTCAAAAGGTCTAACTTTTACTTTGAAGGCAATCTTTCTCCTTGGTACTAATTGTTATGTGCAGACAAACATGAAAAACTACAGGCAACAGTCACAATCTGCTGGCAACCAAAGCAATTGCACCTGAAACTGCACATTGACACTAATGCAACGTATCACCATAATTTTAATTAACTGCTTTTTTGTTGTATACTGTAATTTTGTGTCACCTAAGAACTGAAACCCTCCATGGATGGTAAGGAGCTTTCTTGTCTTGATGTCAGTGACTTCTATTTCCTCCTTTGGCCAGTTTATTATCCCAGCAGAGTATCTGACAACTGGCAAGGTGTAGGTGTTGATTGCCCAGATCTTGTTCTTCCCATTCAGTTGACTCTTCGGGACTTGCCTTACTCTCTGCATGTACTTGGCGGTTGCAGTTTTCCTAGCAGCCTCTTCATTGTTCCCATTAGCCGGGATTCCAAGGCACTTTTAGCTGTCCTCAATGTCTGCAATGTTGCCTTCTGGTAGTACAATCCCCTCGGTTCTGACTACCTTCCTTCTCTTTGTTAACATCTGACTTCACTTTTCCAGTCTGAATGATGTTCGATCCTAGTGGTGTGGATCAGTGAATCAATGTCTTGTTTACTCCTGGCGTACAGCTTGATGTCATCCATGTAGAGGAGATGGCTGATGTTTGCTCCGTTCAATAGCTGGTATCCGTAACCAGTTGTTGATGATCTAGCCTAGGAGGTTCAGGTCTATGCAAAACAGCAGTGGGTAAGGAGCATCTCCTTGGTAAATCCCACACTTGATGGTCAATTGTGAAATTGGTTTAAAGTTGATGGTAGTTGGATGGGACCGGTCCCTTCTGCAGATCCTTGGGGATCAGGACAGTCCGCCTTCAGTCAGCCATTCCAGGTGTGTCTTAGCTTTTAGCACGTGCTTCATTTCTGCAGTCGGCTTCTTTTGTCATTAGGTGTGAATCATGTCAGGGCCTGGTGCTGTCTGATTCTTCATATGTAAGACACTTTTTTGGATGTCTGCCACTGTCATACTTACTGGATCCTGTTCAGGGAGGTTGCTGTGGTCTGTTCTTGGATCCACTAACCACTGAGCAATGGTGTTTGTTTTGCATTCTTCTCCTATATGCTCTGCCGGGATTACTCCGTCTGCAGCGTTGGTGGGGCATTGGTGGGGTGTTGTTTCTGCCACTTAGATTACACGAGTACACCTGAAGTGGTTCAGTGGAGAACATCTGGTTTATTCTTCTGGCTTCTATCTCTCCGGAATACCTCTTCAATTGGTTAGCCAAGGCTGTGAGTAATGCACATATCTGTCGTCTGTCTGTCTGTGTGTGTGTGTGTGTGTGTGTGGTGTGTGTGTGTGTGTGGTGGGGGGGGGGGGGGGGGGGGGGGGGGGGGGGGGGGGGGGGGGGGGGGGGGGGGGGGGGGGGGGGGGGTGGGGGGGGGGGGCATTAACAGCATTTTCATGCACAGTCTTTTAAACGCAGCTGTTTCTGAGCGTGAGAAAAAACTTTTCACAGTTTCTCTGGATGCTCATAGTTTTTTTACTGTAGTCCAGCATGTGTCATCACACAATGACTCTATTTTTAACCTGTTTTCATAC